>NW_019385996.1:184382-243826 GCF_000671375.1 Centruroides sculpturatus | reverse complement strand
AATAACTTATGATAACTTTATCTTTTTTTAAATAAAAAAAGTTCTTAATTAAGAGAAATTTAATTAAATTAAATTTAAAAAAAAAATTTTAAATACATTTTTAATAAAATAAAATAAAAATCTCCTGTCATTTACATAAAATAAAAATAAAATAACTAGTTTCTAATTAAAATAAATTACTTTCTAATTTAATCAATGCAAATTTTCCCAAATTCCTACAATTTGTCTAAAATTTAAGACACATCACCATTAAATAAAACAGTTATGAATTATGCTGAGCAACTAACCTTACAAACCAGTATGTGCATACATAATTACATATGACAAGTACTTTCAATCCTATATAGATCTACATCACATCTACATAGTAACATAAAACTATATCTCATCTTACAAAAAATATAAGGTTTTCACATATTTTCATATTACTACATGAATCTGAAACTGATGATGATGATGATGATCTACATAACATTAAAAGAACTTGTCATATATAACTGTATGTGCTAGTTTATAAGGTTGATTATTTAGTAAACATTTTTCTTTATTTTTTAAATATAAATTATTTAAAAGAATTAAAATTATTATGTCAGTAATTTAAAACTTTGGTCAAATTAAAACAAGTTTAAATAAACTAACTAATTTACTTTTTAAGAAGGTATGTAATATAAAAAGTACCTTGAGAACTGGTTGGAAATATATCAATAGCATGAAAAGTAAACGGAACTGCCTGGTATGATAATTTATTGGCAGATTCGGCTCTCTCACACCACACTTGAAACAGCTTCCTGTAAATGGTATTTCATTGTATTAGTTTTAAATATTAGTAATTTAAAAAATATATTTATAATGAATTTGGAAAACCTTTTGAAATACCTTTGGAAAACCATAACAATATATTGAAATATAAAAACACAAAAATTTGGAAAATCATCCATAACTAGTTAAATTTTATTTTAAATGTAGTTTCCTTTCTAGAAACCTGATACCTATTTGTCAGCTGGATTGCGTAGGATACATTTTTATATGTGAATTCAGAAATTTTGTCTAATTTGTTCCCTGATCTTTATACTCAAATGCATAACACCCACATTACAAATTAATTATCTCTGTCTGATAGAACTATTGCTAAATAAATTTTGATACCAGAATAAATAGAAGATTAGATATTTCTGTGCAAAGATAGTCATGATAGCAATGTAAAATGCAATGGTAACTATTTAATGATCTAAACAGTTCTGCAATTTTTTTCCTGCTATTTGACTTTAAAATTTTATATGAAAAAAACCAAAACTTTCAATGATTAAAAGCTATATGTAGTATTTTAAGATATTAATATAAACATTACAAGTTAACCTATTAAATTAAAAAATATAATAAATCCCAATTTTGAAGTATAATATAATTTTTGTTGATACTATTGTTTGGATCAGGGGTTTCTAACCTTTCTGATGTATTGATATACATAAAAAGTTGGAAACTCTTCTTGTCTACTCCTTTTAAGAAAGCTTTCTCCCTTAAGTAGAGTATATTAGATACATATTTATATGTATCTAATTTGTTCATTGAGCACCTTTCAAATTTTCATTGACTTCTAAGAGGTAAATTCCGTTCAAAGTAAAAGTATTTGCATCCAAACCACGATTTCCCAATGAGAAGTTGTGGTTTAAATGCAAATACTTTCACTTTAAATTGATAGAAATTTACTAGTCAAGAAATATTATTTTTCAAGGATATATATCTCAATAATTTAAAGGTTTTAAAATACAAACAATTTTTCATAAAGTGACAATCTATAAACATTGTTCTATGTATTGATAATTTACATAAGTAATTGAAACAGAAGCTTGAAACCTGTGAAATTTAATACATTGACTTCTTCCAATAACTCAATAATAAGAAATGTCATACTTTAAGTAAGTTTATTACTGGTAAATGTTGTCAGATCTCTTAGATCATCTTCAAGTGACAAACAACAGAATATAAAACTTCATATTTAAATAGTAAAATTTGTATAACAGAATGAGAAAAATAATCAGAGAATTAACTTACCGAGTGTAATTTCCATATAGAGAAACAGACATAGTAGAAACTTTGAAGCAAAGTTAATTTTTTCCACCAATCCCAGGAAAACCCTAAATTTAAATTTTTCAATTACAAAAATGTACAAAAAATAGTATAAATTACTGGGGAAAATGGCATAAAATTAATTATATTTTTATATATACATATAATAGAAATATTGCCATAAATATTACATTTTTAAAACTGACATTAGTAAATGATTTTTGGTTTAATATTTATAATATAATAGTAATAATACATTTAATTTACTTATAAAAAATTCTCGATTTCAATTAAACCATTTTCTGATTACTTAAATTATTTTATTTCTTTCTCTGTGTAATTTTATTTAAAAATAAAGAAAAAATTAAAGACAAAAAAAGATATAAATATAGTTATTTAAATATTAACTTTTAATCTAATAATAATTCAATGAACTCTCAAAGGACTGAGCTAAACAGACCCACAAGTGAGTGAGCAGATAAAAACACTGAACATTAGTAATTGGTTCATGCTTGACCAATAGACTGGTTCCATGAAGTTTTGTGGGTTTTCTTTACCTGTCTAACACCTAACTAGGAGCCAGTTTTCCACAGAAAGTCCTCCTGACATCATCCTTGTGTCATATTGCCTTATCCCATAAAACCAGAGTAAGCTAAATCATTTACTATCTTAAGAGTTTGCTATATACATAAAGAATAGTAAGGACCAACAATGTTTTCACCATATCAAAAGTCCACTACATTTGTGTAGTCAACATATCAAGAATCTACTGTATAAGATAAAATAAATTTCCAGCTATCAGGATAAACTGTAAAAGATGGCAAGTTTACAAATCCTCATTTTTTAGCCCAACTTGAGCTAAAAAAAATGGATGGAACTAAAGGAAGTAGAATGATTAGTACCTTCTCCAGGTTTTTACTCCTTGGTAAGAAGATTAACCACTAGAGCCAAGTGGAGCAATTCAGTTATAGTAAAATTTATTACTACTATAAGCAAACCTATAATTTTCAAGATTGTACAAAAATTAAACTTATATAACAATAATTCTCAAATATTGTTGTATAAATAACAATATTTAGACATTAACTAGCTAATTGTGCTAAATACTTTAACATGTTAAATGAAAAATCACTAGCAAAATTATTTTTCTAACATACATTTATTTCTATTTTTAATACTTATGTATGATTCAAAGTTATAATTTAAACTTTTAATTATAAAATTTTTAATTGTGAATGCATTCAAACATGCATTTATACAGATTTCATAGACAAAACGCATTCAATTTTACTGATTAGAACAGTTATGAAGCTAAACATTTGTTAAACTAGAGAATACTTTCGATTAATAAATATAAAATGCTTAAGTTATAAATTTCAGATACAAACAAATTTTGTTTGTTTAGATTTAAATAGATATTTTATATAAATTACAAACAATTTATCATATTTTTAGCATAATAAACTTCTTCACATGACATATTTCATTCTTAACAACAAATAAATGTTAGTGTTATTTAATATTTAAACAAATGATGTTCAGATTATCTGTTTGATCAAAGCAAAAATATTTATAAAGCCTATCAACAGTGTTAACAATTTATCTGTTTTTTACAAAAAATAAACTGCTAAAAGCACATATATTATATAATACATAATAATTTGTACTTAAAATTATATATATTATTCTGTTTATTTGAATATAAACAATAATGAAAATCTTTTAATATAATTTATTCTCTACTACTTAAAATCAAACTATATTATATCATGTATTGCTAATATAATTTGTGCAATTACCTAACATTATTACAGCTAAATAATCAAACATCCTTACTACACCCGATACTATCAAGAGATGGCACTTATCGCCTAACTCTAATGCCAAATTGTCTATTAAATTATTAGTATTATAGCTGTTTCTAGCCCAATATTATTCCGCTTTGGTTGATGTATTATTATAGATTTTTACTGATTACATTACACTACAATAGTAGTACCAAAAATAATATTTTTATTAAAATGTTATTAAATTTTACAGAATTATAATATTTTGCATGATTTTCAAAGATTATAAAAGATTGATTTTGCCCAAGTCAGTTGCTTGAATCAATCGTTCATGTTATTTGGGTCCATTCTTTAATACCATATCCACAATTTTTGGTACTTTAACCTGGTCCTATAGCATATAAGGTGGTACATTTCTTTTTTGTTTCTTGGGAGCTTGGATTGTAAAGAAACAAGCTCCCAATAAACAAAAAAGAAGTGTACCGCCTTATATTCTATGGGACCAGGTTAAAGTACCAAAAATTGTGGATACGGTATGCTTGAATCAGTTTGATCACAGTTAACTTCTGACAATAATAAAGGAAACATTTGATAAATTGTAGAAAATTTACAAAAATTCTCAAATAGACAATACTTTAAAAGTGTTCTCATACTTTGTCTCAATAATGTTAAATAAAACCTTAAAATCCTTCCTCTGGTGACAACACAAACGATTAAAAAATATACATTTGATAAAACGGTCGAGACATTTTAATGTTTTAAATATTCACTCTGTCGTAAGACTTATTTCCTGATGGAATGTGAAAGGGACAAAGTGAGAAGATGCTTTTTAAAGTATTGTCTGAGAATTTTTGTAAATTTTTTTTATGTTTAACAAAAAGAAAAATTATTAAAAAAAACTTCTTATTTGTTAAATAATTACAATTCTAATTAAAAACATTAAAAAATTTTAATATTTTCATTCATTTACTATGAATTCTTATGAACAATTACATATATAATAATTTCAGATCAGTTTTATAAAAAATCAGGTGTTTCCTTTAATTAAGTTTATTATTAATTAACTAATTAATTAATTTTAAAAATAACAACCCAGATAAGGAATACTTTATAGGAAACCAAATAAAACAAAGATATAGTAGAATATGTTAAAATACGAATTATACTAAACACTATTAAGAAAATTCATTAATAAGCATTACATTTGAAGTATAAGCACCACTACTTCATGTAGGAATTTTATAAACTCCAGGTCTTTCCAATAAAAGGTCGTCACTGTTGTTTGTTGATAACCTCCCGAGATTGGGTTGGGTTGGGTTGACGTATGGCTAAAACAGAACCTTCCTTTCTAAAGATTTTTGCTAATTTGATGGATACATGTCCCAAGTATGGCTGGTACATGAGACATGTATCCTTGAAATTAGCAAAAATCTTTAAAAAGGAAGGCTCTGTTTTAGCCATACATTCCCATCCCATCTCAGGATGTTATAAGTATTACATTTTGCTAATTTGAATAAATAAACTATTGTTATTTATTAGTTTTTATGTTTTTAAATAATTATTTGAAAAACTTAAAATATAACATTTTATAATTATTATTATAAAATCATTATAAAATTTTATAATCATTATTATAAACATTTTATAATTTATTAAACAACTAAATTATTTAATAAATATTTTATTTATTTATTCTCATTAAAGAATATTTTTAAATCAGTAAAATTAATATTACGTAAAATTTGAAACAATTTCTTGTATTAAAAATATAAAATCTCAAATAAAAGAAAAATTATATCATAATTTAAAATAATTATAATAAATCTTTGGCTCCTATCCTTTTGTAAATCCCTCTACTTGACATTACTTCTATGCTTTGCTGGAAACTCAGTGGGGAGTAAAATATTACAATAATACTTTTCACTGATAAAAACCGTAAGAGATTAAATTATATTTAGAAATTAAATTTATAATTATAATCCTATTATAATATATTATTAATTTATTTAAGTATTTAATGTCTGATTAGGAAAATAAAAATTTAATTAGAATAAAAACTACTCCCAAAAATACATGAAAACAAGTGTAAAAAGAATTATTTTTAATAAAAATTCTTGATAAAACACACTAACCTTAAGGGGAGAAGAAGGGAAACTTCTAACCAGAAAACATAAATTGATGCTATTATATAGACGAGAATTTTCAAAATTTTTTTCGCAATTTTTTTTTATTTGGAAATGCCAAATAAGCCATTATTATTATTATGAAAAAATCAGAAGAATTATTAGTAGTAAACGAAATAAAAAGCATAATATCAGGAAGCGAAAAAAATTCACTTCCCTTCTCTAATCACTACACAGGATATGGCGTAGTTTTCTGTTGAAAATCGATTAGTATCTAAAGATTGTTGTGAAATATGCAATTGGATATTTCGACACGTAAATCCCTAATGTATTCTCCTGTGTAAAGATTTATTAATTAACTGGCATAAATGTGTACTGTACGCACTTACAACGTTACATTACTCAGTCATTTACTACACTGTTCTATAACTAGAAAGTTTAAATGTGCTCACTTAGTCATAAACCACTAACACCAACAGGTTTCAAAGCTTACACTACTTTAAAAAAATAAAGGTTTCTCGTTAGTCATTATCAAGGACATATACGAGAAGGAATTGTAAACCTTTAATAATGTCCGCTGCATTCTAGTAACTTGTGTAAACCTGGTTATCCCCTTTTTCCGCCTACACCCAATGATAATAATTATATTATTATTAATATAATATAAAAAAGAAAATTGCATAACAGACCTGCTCCTTTCTTAAATGTATTCGTTTTATATTCAGCCTAATTTAAGTTATAATAATTTTTCTATTCATTTTCCGGATATTTTTATACATGTTGCCGGCGATATCCAGATCTACAACGTCAGTGTGTTCTAATCACAGTTAATTTGATGACGTCACTATTTCGTAAATCGTATCTCAGGAATAACTGTGACGATTTTATTTGTTTATTAAAGTCGTAGCGAGGAATTTTCTGGAAAATATGAATGAATTTCGAATTTCTCCGTTGACAGAAATGTAAGGCCGTTTGTAGTACGTTTCGTTAGGATCTATTGTTAATCGTCACGTAAAACAATTCAAAAAAAGTGAATGGTAAGAAGCTATAATTATACGACAGTAATTTGAACTCGGTTACCTCACGCATAAGCGCGGTTTATCTAAATAAATGACGTATACGCACGTATATACAACACGGTAGAAACAATTTAAAAATTAAAACACGTCCACGATAATACAAACAAAGCGGTTACAGGATTCTCTTTAATACCGTTTTATGTGAAACTAACGTAGAGAATTGCTATACTTCACTTATAAGATGAACAACAAACATAATCTTCAATTTTTTTTTTTACCCTTTCTCCTACAAATAGAATTCCATAACGCGAAAAGGTAGTTTTAGGTGTGGTGCTCGCCTCCTCACCTCATTTTTAATGCCAATGACTGGGGTTTTTTTTTTTACCTAGGCGAATGATCCGGGCCTCGCAGATAGAGGCCGTAATCCGGATACATTTTTAATGATTAATGTATAGCCTACACCATTCGTATTTTCACTCGTTCATCACTGAAACCGCTTGAAAACGAGTACCAATATGGTGTAAGAGGACACCTACATCCTGTGCTTTCACACAGTTCTGTTTTTAAAAGCTTAATCGTATTACAACAATCTATAAGTGCAATATTTAACAATGATTTCATTATTACAACAAGCGAATGTCTTCATTCCCCCGCAATTTCTTCCCGATTGTAATGTTTTACGCTGGAGTGTTGGGTTTCAAGTTCAACTTTGAAACTAAATATAATTTCATCATTTTTAACGTTAACTTTGGTTACATTTGTTTATTTTTATATGTTAATAGTTGTTACAGAAAACACAGAGATAGGCGTCTACCGAAAGTAAAGATATCAGGATACGCCTAATCTAACAACAAATGGAATTGGGTGGCATTTTTTGTCCCACGCCAAAATATGGATGAAAGATAACTGATTTAATATCTTTATCACTGAAAAATATCGATTTATCAGCGATAATAAACTCTCCATTGCAAAAAACAGCGGCAGTAACAGCAAACTTGTTTACAAACAATCTCTACAAATTACTGTGTTTTTCTTTAAAATAAATTATACACCAGTTATAAAATACGCTAATGTTTACTATAAAGATTATTTTTATAAAATTTACTACACTTATTTCTTTTTTAAATAGTAAACAAAGAAAAAAAATCCAAGGTAATGTAACGCCTACATAGCATCAAATGCTGACAACCTCATTCGTAATCTCTATACAAGGCAATAGTAAACATAACTATTTAAATATCGAGAAAAAGTTAAAAATTACAACTTTTAATACGTATTTTTTCCCCACAGATTTTATTTACAGATTTTTTTTCTCGCGACGAGATAAAATTCGCAACCTTTAAACACCAGAAATGAACTGTGAATGCCTTTTATCAGTTCACAAGCGGCACACAATGTAACCTATTGTTTGATACACTACCCAATCGGATCTGGACGGAAGAATGTATATATATATATGATTTATGGCCGAAAACAAATTTATCAGATAAATTTTTAGATTTAGTTCGATAAAATACATCCCTACGCTTGTTTTGCCATGGATAGAAATCAGTATCAATTGTATTCTGATGGGAAACAGATCAAAATTATGAAACAATTTCTAATGGTTGAAGGAAGTTTACAACAGTTAAATTTCATAGGCACGAGCCCGCATAAACAATTTAGAAAAGTGGCAATTAGTAATAATTAAAGTACGCGCATCCATCAGTTTCGTTTTAAAAGTTAAGATTAAAATGGTGGAATGCCTACCTGGAGCCATGGTATCGGATATTTCTGATGTTATAAGTTGATCTGACTGGTGTATGTTCAAGCAGCGATCAACATCTAACCCGGGCTGAACGCCTACATCGACCGCCCAGACTGAACTGAGTGGGTGTTTGAATATGTAGGCACCTGTAGAATTCAACACAGTTCTTTTCGTGTTATAATATTCAAATATATCATAAAATAGAACTTTGAATCGAAATAGATATTTAAAAAAAAAATATATATTATATATTATATATATACTTATTTCAGTACCTAATGTAATCATACGGAACGTTAAGAGTGACCTGCTTTGTTTTTATTAAAATTACACTTTTATACGATTATTATTAAAGAATTCTCGAGATGCATGAGGTTCTGGACCACATAAAGAGTAATAAGCAAGCTGCGAGACTTGGCAGTGTACTTTCCTCACCCCCCCCTTTTTGGTGCAACGTTACAAAACGGCGTTAACGACAGACATACAAACACCTACGTTTAATCACGTCGAAATTAGAAAAATTCCGGTTTAGTGCCCGTTTAAAAAACAATGATACGTGAGCTCGCAACGATGTATACGTAAGTACAAAGGATGAAGGAATTCGCGTGTAGCGTGTATTTACTATTCTAGTTTGGTCTTAACTCTTTTGTTGGGCGGTGGGAAAGTCCGATAATGGGAAATATTTACGAAACAGACTTTAGAATGGTTAGAATTAATGATATTTTAGTTTTTTTTTATATCCTGCCGTGATATTCTTTGATGCACGGAGTGAGTGGGTAGGACGTATAAAAAGCGATTACGTTGGCTTCGAAATTGAGAAAACAACCTTGAAATGTATTAGAAAGAACAATCTTTTCAATAATCCCTTAGGCGGACAAACCCGGACAATTAGCCTAAATTCTTTATTTATTTATTTTACTTAAGTAATTTACAAATTCGATTGGCTACACACGAATTGCGTTAGGTAACGACGGCGAATATTTAATGGAAACAAACACCATTTGCATAATCTCTCGCTCGGATTGCTTTACGCGGATAAAGAAATCGCAAGAAAACAAATGTTAAAAACAGTAAAACCCGCGTAAGACAGAATCGCATGGTAGCGAATGTTTTTTCCGCTTTTGACAGGTTTTACAGCGTCCTTAGATAATGCTTTTGTCGTCTACACAAACCTCACTAATAATGTAAAGGCTATACAGTATCGATGTACGATGAAATCTATAATATATCAATAGCACGTAACTTATAATCCTCTTAAGTTATCAAACATTTAACTTTAGTTTCCTGCACATTAAATACAAGGAAAAATGATTAAATCCTCGATAACGACCATAAAAAACCACCCTTTGGCATCGGTTATTTGCATAATTTATAATTGTATAAATTTTTTTAAATATGCATTAATTAATTATATTCACGTGGCGTTAATCTAGTAAATTATAGTGATTTCTCTTCCTTCGAAAATCGTGATATTCAAGAAATTTCGCAACATATTTCACGCTTTCTTTACAAATGCAAATTACACATTTATTAAATCAGAAGAGAGCAAAGCGTATATTCATCACACGAATAAATTTCTATATCATTTTATGTTTTACTGAAATTCGTTGTTTCCACCAGTTACATGGCTATCCGAAGTTCACGTCACTATTGTTTTCTATTGTTAGTTAACATATTTTTCGTCTATTTCCATTTTTAGTTGGGTTTATTGCGTTTTAGATCTCGTATGACAATATTACATCGCGAGTGGCAATGACACTACGAGTCAAATAACTGAAAGCTAATCCCCAACAATGCAGAAACCGTAAAAATTCGCAGGAAACTGGTTCGAAATCCCATTTTTTACTTTCCCGTCTGTTATATATTATAACAAGGGGAATCAATCAAAAATGACCCCCCAGATTTTCACATTTTTTTTACCTTGAAACGTCGAGAAATGCAAAAAAATTCGGGGGTTTATTCTGTATGTATGAATGTTAGTGTGTGGGGTAGCCACGATTTTGTTCGCCCTGTTTGAAGATTAATAACTCCTGTGTTTTTTGTCGAAAATTTCTGAAATTTTGCAGGCAGGCTTGTTTATTAGGGGGATTGATCCTATTAAATTTTGGTGGTTAAAGCTAGACGGGGTGGGAGATAAAGGGGGTCGTGTGTATCTCCAGTAGGGTGAGACTTAAATAATGATTTTACTCATTATTAGCATTTAAAACTTTTTATAAAACTCAAAATTAAGTTTTTTGCCATTTTCTAATAGCCAAAAATATAAAATGCAGAAATATGGCGCCATCAAATGTTGCCAGGAAAGTTAAGCAACTCGTTGCTGGGTTTTTATACATTAAAACACGCGGTTAAGGGAAAGAAAACAATATTCCAATTGTCTGTTCGCGTGTTTAATGTAAACAGAATAAACCTCGCCTGTTTGTTCGGTTATCTAAATTAGAATAATGAAACCTTTAGATGCAATTCCACGGCTTATATGGAATTTAAATCGGTTTCTGCGTGTATAAACCACACTGGAATGGCACAAAACTTTAATTAATACCACACACCAGGCAATTGTGTTTCGATCAAATGAGCCTGGCGAGTGTAAATTGAGAACGTTGTTGCAGCTTTCAAAGCAATCGAAGTTTCAATAAAAATTATTCACACGAAAACAAACCACACCCCCTAAGAAAACGATATATTTAGCCCATTGCAAGATTATTCGTTCCAGTTTGCATGTAGGGGAGGAAAAAAAGGACAATTTAATTGTTTATTTCACAATGATTAAAGTTGAATATACCACAAAGTCACAAACGTGACGATCCACACGTCCTCCAAGACAACTAGATAATAGAACGAGATTGCCACACATCAGTAACTACAAAAGCCTTATACAAAGAGAATAAAGAATATAAAGCAGTGGGGAAATATCCGAGGTGATACATAATTGCACTTTTAAAAAATCCATCCTTTTTACTGTATTATCTACTGTATTTTCCCTACACGCGGCTGATCTTCCTGAGAGCATTTTTTGCTGTAAGAATCGTTCTGTGTGATAAATTTCTACAAAAACAAGAGATCTTATCAGTCCATCAATTAAAATTTCTTAATAAACTGTAAGTAACCTATTGTCTTTCAGATAATCATAGTGATAAACTCATTTTCGGTTTTGCTTACTGCAGATTACAACTGCGGTGGCAACTTCGAATCGGGCATTACGCATTAAAAAAATTAATAATAATAATAAAAAAACAAACGAAGTTTGAGATGTCCGCAACTATCAGTCGTTTATCTCAATTTTATATTTGTATATCGGAACTCCTGCTTATTGATAATGCTTAAAAGATAATTCGATAATAATATTTAAAAACTAAAATTTATATTAAAAAAATCGAGAATGTAAAAGATCTACGAGAAATTTCCTTACGTTTCCACTCGAAACAGCCTCTTGCAACTTGAACTTTCTTTTTTTATGAAAATCCTCTCGACTACTCCGTAATAGAAATTTATGTACGTATATTCAAGGAATGGCAAATTTCAAAGGTTTCCATATTCTGCATTGGTTGCTATGACAATAACAGAGCCAAAAAGTCGATAACGACTGTCGTTCCATCTCGTGTGATAAAATTTAACTTAAAAAAAACGCACTGTCGTGCTGATGGGCCGATGTAATTAAGGCCCTGAAACGACTTCAAAAATTCCAAACCGGTTCGGGAGCAGCTGTAAACCAAACTTTCAAAACACGAAACTAACGACGTTCCGCGTTGGGAAAATGCACGTTTTTATGCAGAACTCTTCATAAAAAGAGACGAAAAACGACGAAATTAACGGAGGAGAGAAGTCCGAATTCGTGAATGCAGTTACGTTTAACGAAAAAAAAGAACGTTTTCGGGTATAACGTAAAATTAAATTTTTCCGCCATATTTTTTGCGTTTTATACGCGTTAAAAAAACTAAATTAATGGCTTCTAGAAAAGAATTCAATTACTCACTCAATTCCGACTAGAAGCAAAGTGTTTTCGTTTGAAACTAATGCTGTCGTGATACACAAAATCGATTTTTAAGAGAACGTTACAGTGATTGATAGAATTTTCCCTTTCATGATAACGAAACACGAGGAAATACTTTATTACATTTAGGAAATGTGCGCCTATATAAGTTATATATATATAAAGCATGCAAAACGTATAAAATCCTCTAATTATTACACATGTAAAGTCACGGGACAGTATCATTTTTATGTCACTAAATAATTTATCTTCTAATTATTATATTTACTTAAAACAATACGTTAAAAAAATACTAAAATTTTCTTACCTATTTTTGCTACTATATAAATCCCTCTCATCACTATATTAACATAATTAACAGCGATTAATTTAATACAATGTACTGTACTATACCCCAATACTAGAATTGACTAGAAAATTTACAAATTTTGACAATTTAAAGTGCTAAAATTATTCTCTTTTATGTATTATTATAGAAAAAAATCGAATCAATCAGTTAAATTCTAAGTTTTCTTCTTTAAATATAACGTTAACCTCGCACAAACCTCCAATAAAGACAGTTTTATAAGGTTTCTTGAGGATGCAATTTATCTAAAAGTAGGAAAATTCGAGAAAACACCTCTATATAGCATAAAAACCTGCTGAATAATCGCATAAAACGTAATGAAATGGCATCTTTTATGCTAAAAATAATTCAAATTTAATAAATTTAAATACAATAACTCATATATTCGCCTACAAATACATTTCGAAATTATATAACTCGTTAACTTACCTAGTATATTTTCAACGTAGTTTATTCGTTATTTCGGGGATAAGACCTTATAAAGTGTGAAGAGTCATGTGATTTGACGATATTGCACGTTGAAAAACACACACATGTAATGTGCCGACCAATCACATTTGAGCTATCAAAGCGACCAAATAATAGACGACTAAATGCCCATATAATAAGGCAGCTGCCGTTGTTTTTTGAAGTTTTCGAATTACAAAGGGGGTACGTTAACATTTCTTGGTAACACAGAAGAGGGGGACGGTTTCGACAGAAAACAAATCTATAACAACACAGATGAGCTCATAATCGTTACAAATCTTTGCTTATAAGTTACGAAACACCCGTACATAAGTCCCAATTGATTGTTTTTTTTAATACAGGAAAACAGTTTTATAGTATAGAATAATATATATTAAGATATAAAATCGAAATTACCCGGGATGCAGTTCTTAATCGTATTTTAATTTTGAAAAATCACACGTGGCTTCCGTTCCAGACCGGAAGTATACAGTTAATCGGGACCATCGTCCCTTAAGTTTCTCATATTTGGGCTCGATTTTCATCTCTCTAACTCATCGAGATTAACGAAGAACGGACAGAAACGGAGGGACGACCACAGTGGGAACGAATAGGCCTGAAATTCTATCTATAAGCCCTAAGAGGCTCTAGATAGAGAGAATTTAATTCGATTTTCTTATCAAACAATAGTAAAACTGCAGTAAAAAATTAGGTCATATGACGAAAAAAAATATATAGACTAATTCTAACGCAATATATGATTTATGGGAGGAAACAAGACTAAATTAGTGTTAAAAACACTCATCGGTATGAAAATATTTATCCGTAACAAATAAATATTGCGAATTTACAGTTAACATTAGCGTAATTAATAACAGGAAGGGATGTTTAACACATAACGTGGGCATTATTTTAACTGGTGAAATTAGATTTAATCAATTTTCTACATTCGTCTGAGAGTTTTATCTCGTAGTTCTCACCATTATCTGGCTCTAAACGTGCTAAGTAATTATTATAAAAATTATCAACGAGAATGGTTGTTTAGAGAGAAACTTAAAGCGGTGTTGTGTGACATGAATAATTTATTACTTCACTCGCCACATTATGAACTCATTGAAGAGATTAGAAAATTGATTCCGAAAGCGGAGAAATTAAATTAACTAAATCGTACCGGATGAAAATCCATTTTAAAAAAGATTTTCGAGGGAAAGAAAGCGATATTTATTTAACTAATTGTAGATTTTAGATACTGGGTTATACATCTGTGAGCAGAATATTGCCTACATTCAATATGTTTAAAATAGGAATGAAAGGAGTAAGGGCCATATTTTTAAGAGTAATTCCTTTAAAAAACAAAACAAAACATACAGTACACATAATCTCTGTTTGGTTATCACTTCCCTTTATGTATTTTATACTGCCCCTCATTACTACTTGCCCTCTGTGTATTTTATACAATAAATACCAAGCATTGTGGCCAATAAAAACCTCATTATATACAACTTCCATTTCGTTTACTGCCAGTGAATATATTAAATTATTATTATTTATGATCCGAAGAGGAAAATTTGGGATGAGGATGATACACTAAACGAACCAGAAATTTATATAATAGAACCTTTAAAACATCCTTAATCCACGTGGCATAAAAATAGAACATATTTCATTTCTATCGCTTACTAAATCTATTTGAAAAATTCAAAAATGTGGGCTTTTACTCTCTATACGAATCCACATAAACTGAATTTTATATATTTATAAGCACGATTAAAAATATATAGGACCTAAATAACATTTCGCTAGTCTAGCCATTCTTCTAATGTTGATGACTGCAGCTCTTTGTTCCGGTGGCAGCTGCTTTTTTTGACCTACTTATCACATAAAAATATATTGCCCATTAATGAATCAATGTGTACAGTTTATAAATAGATCAATATATTCATTAATCAATCAAAAAGTTTTATATTATAGCGCTCTTAAATAATCTAAATGTGCAGCTAAATTATTTACATCCGCTGTACTAGATTATGTCTTATATATTATGTCTTCAAAATTAATGAGAATTTTTTCCTGTTAAAAGTGTGTAGGCCTACCCTTTAAAAAAAATATGTTTACATAGTTTAATTAATGTGGTATGTGATATAAATTATGAATATCTAATCTCATAGCGTTTAATGAAATTTCTCTCTCTATAAAAACAATTATTGAGATAAAAACAGACGAGAAAAACAAATTTATATACAATTTTCCTGTTATTTCTCCTATGACAGCTCTATATATGCAACTAAGCTGTATATTTAGAACATTATTTTTCATATTAAATCATATACTGGAAGGGCAAGAATTTAATCTTGTAAGGCAGAAAATTAATCAGATTTTCGCAAATTCTACTTTGAAACATAGTTTAACTATTAAATAACGAAACATAATGATTGTAGGAGCTTACATGTTAAAAATAAACAGTTGTTTGATCTATTTTAGTTCCGAGAAAAAGAGGGAAACGGCAAAAGAAGAACAGGAAAATAAAAATAAAGATGTCAAACATAAACAATTTAAGTGCATCTGCTAATTAAGAGAGATTTTCGTTCGGTGTTATTACTTCTAAACCAATCAAACAGTACATTATAGAACGAATATGCAGCAAATATTTTCTGGATCTTGAAGGTGATGCTAATAACTATTGCAGAATATTACGTCTAAGAGCTTGAATTTTTTTCCGGTTATACTTTCTTTCTACAGGAAAATTCTGCACAAAACCTTAATTGATTAGGAACACAATAGAATTTTCGTAAGGCGAATATCTGAATGACGTACGGGACAAAAGTAATAATGATATTCTAGGAAGAATAACGTAAATAATAACTTAAATGTTTCACATTGTCACATAAACTCTTAAATAATTTCTTCGACATTTTAAAAAAATAATTTTTAAAACAACAACTCTGAGAGGTAATACACATGACCTATTTACAAATGCCAACTCACACGATAAACCTATAAATTAATATTACAAGGCAGAAAAGAGACCTTTTAGTAGGAAGGGGGAGGGGGAAAATAATTTATAAAGTAGGAAGAATTGCTGAAATCTTAATAATTATCTTTTTAATCTGAATTTTATCAATGTATAATTAATTATTTCGCATTCATTATATTTCATAATTATGCAAAGAACCTGTTCGAAGACGTTACATATTTGACTAGTGGCTAAAACATAAACAGAGTTATATTTTTGTTTATTTTTTCGCGTACAGAGCGGTGATAAATGTTAAAATTGCTTAATTTTATACATTTTTTTTTTTTTAAATTTATATCGACATTTCAGTAGAGAATCGTCCTAAGAATTCCCAGACGGGTCACTTCCCGGATGATCAATTTATAAGGGAAACAAACAGTAAGCCGTTTGTCGTACAGGCGGTTATGGCATGGATATTAAATTCAATAAAAATTAGAAAATAAAACACGATTAAAATACAAAACAAAGCATACAGATATTATAAAGTGGTGTAAATTCGATTGGCATCGAGCCAATTGTTTAACTAACGGACGACTTCAGGGACACAAGATAATTAGGAATGTGGCAACTTCAGCTTTTAAACGATCCGAAGCACACATTCAAATGGTCATACCGTGTTTAATAATTGAAAAAAAGGAAAAAATGGTAGCTCGACCGACTTACCTCTTGATCGACAATAAATGAAAGCCAATGTTCACTGCGTAGGGGGGACTTTCCCGCTTCACCTTACGTCCTATCATAAAGCCATGAGCAGAGGGGCTTATTGTATTATTGTCTCTTACAAGATCACGAATGAATAAAACCCTAGCGTGGGGGGGAACCGTGAATGCGACAATAGTGAACGGAAGAATCACACCCCCAACTTGGAAGATATAGTCATTGGATGTGTGCCAGAGTGAGAGCAGCTTAAAAGACGATCGACCAATCTTGGCTCCAAAAAGATGATTACGTTGCAGGAAAGAAAGATGAGGCGATCTGATCGATTGACCAACTTTCTTTTGGTAACCATTAAACGAATTTCGTATTCTGAATCGCCGATTTTAATCGTCCAGATCTATTTAATCGAGCTTTTCTATTCCTGCATTATTGCACGAAGGATGATCGATAAGAATCGATCATCATTTTCGATTTTTATAAAGCTCTTAACCGAATTTTCTACACTACATTATCGTTTAATGAAATTGTTCGGGAGATTTTTATTGAATTTAGTGATGGAATCTAGAATTTTTAATCTAATCTTCCTAAGATATAATTTTTGTTTTCGAAACTCTATTTATTTCTCCTACAAAAATAAAAATCGGAGCCGAATCTAAACAAATACGCGATTTATTTAATATTCCAGAAGGCAAAATAAACATTAATTTTAACAAATATTTATTCGTGAAAAATTATTTAAAATATTAAAAAAAAAAAAGCTTTTGAAATTCGCAGATCGAACCAGACTTTGCACCCAAGAATAAATCTGCCAATTCATCAAGAAAATAAGATAATTTCCGTTTGTACTTCGAAGTGAATGAGTGCTTTAAAAATCCAACAACGAGTTGCTTAACTTTCCCGGCTACATTTAAAATTTTGGTGGCGCCATCTGTTACGTTTTTTATTTATTTTTTAAACTTTTTATAGTTTTAATTATTATAAAATAGCAAAAAAAACTTAATTTTAAGGGTGTGACGGGATTTATTTTTTTAAAAATTGTAAATGCTAATAACGAATAAAATCGTTATTAAGTCCCACCCCACTCGAGATATGACACACAACCCCCTTTATCTCCCCACTCCCTTGACCTTTAAGCACCAAAATTTAATAGCGTTAATCCCCCTAATACACAAACCACCCTGCAAAATTTCAGAAATTTTCGACAGAAGGCACGGAAGTTATCAAGCTTCAAAGAGGCTAAACAAAATCCTGCTCTATACACACAAATGCAAAAATTCGCAGGTTTTTTTTATGTATCAACGTTTCAAGATCCCTGAGTCCAAAATGTAAAAATCTTGTGGGAAGGGTCATTTTTGACCGATCGCCATACTTTCCCTCTGTTACACGTAACAGATCAGGGAAAGTAGAAATAAAATAAATAAATAAATATCATTATGCAGATTACTGTCGTGCAATTTCCCACCGCCTGTCACTCCCTTTTAAAATGTTATTAACAAATTACAATCCCACATTCTATCACCCTCACTCTGTTAAAATTGCTATATAAAAGTGGAGGTGAGCTTAAACCTGATGTTAATTGACCGACAAAACCGGGTCGTGCATAACTTTCTAGTGTGGGTTTTCCTCTACACCTGCGAATAAGCGCCAACGCATTGGCATTTGTTTGGCCGACACACGGAATCAAAATCGCCCACGTGTGCCAACAGTTGACATAGCAAAAAGCAAAAAAAAAAAAAAAAAAATATCCAGTTTTCCCCACAGATATTTTATGTCGGTTATTAAATATCGTTTGATTGAGGGGGAAATAATAATAACCGAGAGAGTAGAGTTGCCGTATCGTGTTTTTGAATGATCGATGCGAAAGAAAACTTTCTCTAATTTCGTCATCCCGATGGTCTACGCTCTCGTAAATCAAATTAATGATCTTTTCATTCGTACAGTTGATTTAATACACATTAAACAAAGATAATTTAGTCACGAATTGTCTGTACACAATTAAATTATATTGCTTTAGTACGCAGTAATGATCTCATTAAACTAACGTAATTATTTTCTGAAGATAATTCTAACAAGACGTACTGTACACGTGAATAAATATTAAACGTGTATATATATATAGGCTCCACTGTATTTTGTTTATATGTATGATAGCTGCGTGTGCTTTCAGGAGGTGGAAGATTAGTGAGGTTGGATTGGGCGAGGGTGATAAAAACAATGGCCTTAGTAACTAAAATGTACATTTATTTATCTCGTAATTACAATAATTAAACTGCTAAACAAAAAATTGCTCGGGATTAAGTTTAGAGGGGATGGAACTTAGTGGTAGCTAGAGGTAGGGTCGGCTGAACAGTGTAGAACCATTTACTAACAAGCATACATAAGAGGTGTGCGACCCCCCCCACAGTATTTTTATACAGTGTCGAAGAATATTCGTACCAAATTTGGTGCAGATAGTTGAACGTTGTGGGACCTTTTACCTAATACACACACATATATATTTTGACTTTTAAATATGCAGATATATAAATGATAAAACGGTATAAAAACTGTTTTTTGAGTTATAGTTTCATGCCTTAGCAATAAGTGAATATACAGTAAAACCTGTGTAAACCGGACTCTCACGACCAAAAATTCTCCCGGTTTGGCAGCTTACCGTTTTATTAAGATTCCGTTTTGAATAGGTTTTACTGTAAAACTATTATAACTTATACCTTAAATATTAAACTCTTTACTTAGTGATTATCATTAATAATATAGAGAATCCTAATGAGATTTTAAGAAAATTTAAATTAATATTTTATTATGTAATTAAAATTTTTTAAAATTATCATATTCCTCTATATAAAATTAAGAATGTTTAATGTATGTAGAATATTATATGTGTATTGAAGAATCTCCTTAATTTTTGAAAATCCGTCGTAAATCAAATTACAAATATTAAGAATGTTTAATGTATATTAAACTATTTAACATCGTTCAATTAAGTTCATATTCGTCCTTTAAGTAAAAGCCAGAAAAATTTGTGTGTCTTTAATGTAATTTAAGATTTTTTTCCAATTAATTTTCTCGATTTAAAGCTATATTTACAAAATAAATTAAATTCGCGTATTAAAAAAGGCCAGAAAGAATAATAAACAACATAAAAAATACCGCATTTTTTACAGGAAAGAAAAAAAAATCTGACATGTCATTGCATAAACAACATATTTAACTTTACTTACAACTACACAAACAGCTTAATAATTTCTATAGAATTATTTAAAAAATTATAGCGCGTACAGTATTTTTGGCTGAAAGAGCAGTGTACAATTCGTTATACAGAGAAATTCGCTATATAGAAGTTCGTAATACGGTCTTATTTTAATGCAGTAGAACCTGTTCAAAGCGGAAAGTTGCCAAACCGGAAAAAAAATTAAAGAGTAGAGTCCGGTTTACACAGGTCGAGCGCATTTATCATAATTCTAGCGCACGTACTGAATGCTGCCAAGTTAAAATTCGACACTACGCAGTGAACTACATCAATAGGAATGGAGGGAAAAAAAATACTGAACTTATATAACTGAAAGAGTACACAACTATTAAATAAATGCGATAAGCTGCAAGAACTTAAGAATTTTTTAGCTGTTAATGAATATTTATTTATATAAGAGTTTCCATTATAGAGATATAAAGCTAATTACGGCAATTTTAAATGGTTATTTAGCAAATTTCTGCGTCAATACAGTTTGCAATATTAATTAAATCCGTATCCCCCCTGCGAATTTTTCAACCTTGGTAATAAGAATTAAAATTGCTAAATGTTTCTAATTCTAATTTCAAATGAGTTTTATTAATTTTTTAAAGTTAGTTTAAGTGAAATGTAAAATAAAAGTTGACAATATATAATTTTTTTTAATGTAACATTGTGTAAAATTTATATTTTATGTAAATATAAACGACGACAAAACAGTCACTCGATCGTGTAAATTTATATTGTTAAACAATTGTAATATGGTAAGAAAATTCATAAACTATCACAGAACCGACACTTCCGAATAACACGCAATAATTCATTGTTTTTCTACGGGGAAAAAAACATTTTTTTCTAATGTTTACGTACGTACAGTACAAGCAACATTCTACGGTATATTATGTAAGATTGCGTCATTGTTATGAAAACCTTATATTATACGAATAAACAGTCGTAAATTATAAAACAAATTCGATTTAAAGTGTAAAAATCGATATACGGGATGGCCCGAAAGTCGGTTAACCATTAGTATTACTCAGCTGCTTATTGGAAACGAAAGGAAGCGTGGTTAACCGACTTTTGGGTCCCTGTATTAATAAAGAGGAAGAATTAATCGTTAATCATCATCAATTTTCTTAATGAAGTAATTAACTTACACAAAAATATTCTCTACTAATATCCTTATTGTTTAAACGGAAGAACGACAATGGTAACAAAGAGGATGTTTCGGTAATTTAATAATAAGTTAAGAATGACATTTATAATGGCAGAAAAAAAGAAAAAAGAAAGAAAGAAATAGCCTATTAAACTCCTAATTAAGCAACGTATCCAGAGTATGTTGTTTAATTAACATAAAAAAATATATAGGAACTATCGCAATGATATAAATAGCAATACGTTCTTCATATCTATGTATATAGAAACGATCGATAAATCGATTAATCAGTTGACCATTCAACATTTGAAAGGGTGAAGGACAGACGCAGCAAACGATCGACTTCAAAGTGTTTTTTTTTAATATTTATTTTTTTCCTTTCCACTTTTACTTTGTAATGAAAACAAATTCCAGTTCTATAATAAAATTTTATTTTCTTCTACAATTTTTAAAATATTTCTTATCATAGTCCATCAGCATGATAATCTGTTTTCTTCGTGAACAAAGATAATTTTCATTTGTTTTTATTCTTGATAACGATTAAAAAAAACAAAACGAATAAAATCTTCATTAAGACCGACTCCACTCACAATATGACAAGTGACCCTCTCGACCTTTATCAACCAAAATTTACTGGCATCAATGACCCTAGTACACAAACCTTCCTGAAAAATTTCAGAAATTTTCGACAAATAGCACGGGAGTTATTAAGCATCAAAGAGGGTGAACAAAATCGTGCTCCCCACACACTAACATCCATACATGCATACATTAAATCCACGAATTTTCGAATTTTTTTTCTAGGCGTTTTAAGGTCTCCAGCGTCAAAAAATGTTTTAAAATTTTTAGGGGGATCATTTTTTGATCGATGACTCTCCCTCTGTTATATATATAATATATATATATATTCATTAGTCAATAGTCAATTCATAAATTCGAATTATGCCTTCTGTTTTTTTAACAGAAGAGAAAATATAATTATTTCATACTAAATTCCGATTTTTTTTCCTGTTTTAAATAGCCTGCAAGCCACAAAATTGTACTAACGCAATCAAATCTCTTAGAAACAACCGTAACTTCCTTAGATCTAACATAAATTCAAAAATTATATAATAGATAACGTAACGTATTATCTATTCTCCCCATCTAGCAACAATAATTCCTAATAAAATTGCAAAATATTTATGAAAGGAGTGTTTCTGGTCGATTTATTGATCGCTACCCACGTACTACATCGTCATCGACATTACAAAACCTCCGTAATTAAATTTCTAATGGAACGAAGATATAAAACGTGAGGGAACCTTCAGAAAACAATTCCCATATTTTACTCAGACGTTGTGACGAAGCGAATGGAGAAAAAATTTCAATTTAAATGGGTCAAAGCGCTCCCAAAATCTGGGTCGACGAGGACTAGGTCAATGTCAACTTGGCTCCTCATCGTCACCCAATTGGTCCACTTTTCAAATACCCAAGGATGGAAGGGCGCGTGACGTCACACAAAGCAACTACTTTGCATTGTGCTGATTGTGATAAAGACTTTTTTAAATTTAATTTTTCAATATCAATATTAAATTTGTGTGTATATATCTTCATACATTAAACTGGAAGCAGGAAGAAATGACCAGAAACCATCATCGGAGTGCCAATCAAAAAACAAATAATAATCCACGCTCTTTTCAAGGTCAAATTTTTCTTCACCAAATAAGGAACCAAAGAATCGATACAGAAGGTCAGTTATATCACCAACGTAAGCAGTGACGTCAGAAGAGAATGTCCAACACGACATTACTCGAGAAACGTGAAAAGCAAAAGCACGAAGTTAAGCGTAATCACTTATTTTAGAAACGTTAATCCCGACCACGCTTTATTAAAATTCATCTACTCTACAAGAGATTTATGAAATCGATATTCGGCGAGAACCGAATAAATAAGATACGAGTCGATCCCTTTACGTAAATAAGTTGTAGGCTCGGGTTATTTCGCGCTAGAATATCAACAACAGGAATGTCTCGTGACACCCACACGTCACATGACGTCACAGGGTCATAACGATACCTCCTTATTTGGATGGAAACCAAATTGCCGGACCATGACCTCAATCTTACCGGGTGGTAGTTGTACACTGGCCAAAATACAAACTACAGAATTTATTCTCTTACCGGAAGGTCCAGTGTGTATATATGTATATATTTAACAATTGTATAAGACAAATGTTTAATTGTTGTAGAAGAAATTTGGCTTCAATTTAACCAATTAAATGTCCTCTTGGTTATTATTTTAGAGGAATTGTGCCGAGTGGTATTGTGTCGGCGACACGGTACGAATGAAATAATGAAGTACAGTAAATATTTCAAACTTTAAATTAAGAACGTATTTACAGTAAGAACATACTTAACCTAAATATAATCCACAGTGCATATGTATGTATGAAAACATACAGGGGGTGCAACAAGTAGGTATACAGTTATTATGAAAAAAGCACTTTTATGCATAAATTAAATCTCAAATAAAGAATATGAAGTAATAAAAGATAAAAAAAAAACAATAATAATGATATATACCCACTTTTGCACCCTTAATGGATCTTCCTACAGAACATCGCAGTGCCTTATCGTTTCTGTATACAATTCCTTAAAACTGTCCCCCGAAATTAACGTACTCGACAATATAAAACACTGAACAATTGATACAGATTTATCTTTGATAAGTTATTTTCGAAAGATCTCATTCACTTAATATAAGCTTTAAAACCAATAATAATCTGTTGTTGAATTGAAGGTCATCAGCCTGCCAATATTAGCTAGAAAAATAACGTTGTGTAGATCTCGCTCATTGAAATACTAAGCACGTGACATCATTTTAGAAAACACTATCCGACTGTTTTATTATTTACGACATTTCATAAATATTTAAACTATTAGTAAATTTGTAAAATAATCGAATTTTTGTTGATGTTTTTTTTTCCCTCCGCTAAAATATAGTTTTGTAAAATATTCTGCATTCCAAACTGGATAATGTGCATATAACTTTTCGTTACCCGTGTTATAAATTACCAGTTTTTCCGCCATGATTAAAGCTCGCTAATTTCAATTTTGTTAGAATGTACAAAATAAATATAATGCTTTTTAAATGATTTTATGCTTATTCGCGTGTGCCCGGCTTTGCAATTCTGAGGGTGTGGGGGATTGGTGAGGTTGGGTCGCAGAGGATGATAAAAATAACGGTAACTGAAATGTATAGTACATTTATTGACCTCGGTGTTTACAAAACATAAAAAATTGCTTGTGATTAAGTTAAAAAGGGGTAGGATTTAGGGGTGATTGGAGGTTTGATTTATGAGTGGTTGGAAGTGTGATTTAGGGGTGGTTGAGGTAGGATTTAGGTTGGGGTGAGGATCACACGGGGTATCACATAATATTCATTTTTCCAGGGTATCACATAATATTCGTTTCAAATTTAGTGCAGATACGTAATCGTATAGAACCTTTACCTAACATATGTATATACGTACAGTATATAAAAGTCAAAATATGTACTGTACAGTACATAAGATAGTTACAATGATATTTTCGCTTGTATAATTTGTTTTCTTTTTTTACAAATCTCTACAATCATAAATAATTAAATTGATTATATTTACTTATTATTGTATTGCTTATATCTTAATCATTACCCCACTGTAACAAGGATTCCTTAATATGAGTAAAGAATTTATTATTATTATTATGTTGGGTTTTGTGAGTTATACTCGGTTCACACTGGTGGCTTTGTACTATGCCGGACCAAAGTCAAGGCATAGCAACCAAAACAAAACTAAAATTAAATAAGTGTGTCAGTGTGTGTGTCTGTATTCAGGAATTTTCTAACAATGTGGCATGTATTCAATATAGTGGCCTTCTGTAGTGTGATGNTTCGTTAACTTGTAATTTGTTTAGGTCTGAAAATAATGAATAAAATTAATTATTTTTTTATTATTTAAAATGGATGATTTCATCAGTTTAAGTCACATTGTATTATTCTTTATCTTATCTGAAAATAAATAAAGGCACATTTACTTGTTAGCCAAAGGAAATAATTAAGAAAGATTTGTTAATCACACAAAAACTTTAGTGAATTCTTGAGTGTATTGCGTATCATACAAAAAATAAATTACTTTAAGGATAGCAAGATATGTATGATGATGAAACTTCATCATCTATTCTTAATTAGGAGTACTTCAATCCTTTCTACGTTTAATTACATAATTCTAAAAATACACTTGCAATGAATTAAAATTTAAGGACTATTGAATTTCATTACAGATGGATATATTTAAAAATTACGTTGACCTTGCAAAGTTTATTACGTGTTTGTGTAGATTTAATAGTATAATAACTATTTAAGACATTTTAACATTCTTCTTAACGTAGCCCAGGGTTGGCTACAGACTTATTTTACAGACTTATCACACCTTGTAAAGTTAATTGGTGGGAAGAAGTCAGAGATCAAGTAGAAAGGTTAAGAAGAATTACTCCAAACTAGAAGCAACAAGTTTTATTTTTTGAATTGTTAAAAAAAAACACTAAAAATCATAATTAAAAAAAGTAGATGTATTGACAGCTTATTTTCCTGCTATCGAGTGTAAGTCAATAAAGTTTCACAAGAGATGAGAATTGTAAATTACTCTGTGCAGTGACAAAAACTGTGTTATATAAAGCAAAGTACGATGTCTGGCATAAACATAAATCAAAATATTTAAATCTAGTATAATTTTTAAAAAATGGGATGTTTAAATTCTATAGAGTTGATACAATCGCTAACAAGACGATTCTATCACTAATAAAACGATTCGTTTAACCGGTTATCGAGTATCGTAAAAACGTTTTTCGAACCCCGAGATCGAAAATTTAGGCCAAATCATTGTTATGATGACTGGAAGCGTTTCAGATCCTTGCAAAGGTAACTTGAATACCTTGTGATGATAAAGAATTCGTAGAATATTTCATGCCAGCAATCAAAACAAGGAACTAATTTGAAAGAGATTCAAGAATATTTCTTAAGCGCTACAAGTCAATGACTTATATTAACCCAGAATTGTATTTAAGTTAGCCAATAGTGTGGAAAATTCTTCGAAGTTAATTTAAAAAAAAAAAGTTACAATATGTATGAAATTTTGCATGCTAAAGCTGAAGACAAGGCGAGGTTATAATACTTGTTTTATATTGACATTTTAAAAAGGATTGAGGACAACTACTTGTTCTTACTTATCTGGTTTTTTTTTTATTATAAAGTTACTTTCCATGTGACTACATATGTAAAGAAATAAATGCTAAAGGAGAGTAAACACTGGATATAAAAATTTTGATGGGAAAATTATGTGGAGCTGAAAATAAAGTTTGTGTAAGAAACTTATTCTTTGAAAGAAATCGAATGATTGCTTTTTGTAAAACTTCCTTATGCTGAAAAGTATTTCCGTTTTCCAAAAATTTGATAAAAAGAAAACGAAATATTAATCGAAAATGATATTAGGTAGTCCAATATAATGGGAATTTCATCAGAAAATAAGAAATTTTGTTTGAAGGTTGGTCAATAAACGAAATTCTCCTAGTTCCTCCTTCAAATGTACTGTAACGATGGCTTTATTTCTTTGAATACTTCAAGGACAACACGTATAATTTAAAAAAAAAAAAAAAGATAGAAACAATTTGAAATCTGTAATAATATATTAATATACGACGTTTCAATTAAATAATAATTAAATTTACTTTAAAAATAAAATATAATTGAATATTTTAAAATATCAAAAATTTCAAAATAATTAACACCAACCTGAATTGCAGGTAATATATATAATATTTTAAAAGTGTTCGTTCATTTATGAAATTTCAGCATCTTATGAAATTCTGAATAAGTAATATTTGGAATAACGCGCAGAAATTATTTTAAAAAAAATTTTATTCCCTAATTTCACAATTAATATAATTAATGACGAAAGATATTAATTAATACTCAGAAAGAAGAAGAAGGGAACAAAAAGAAAAAGAAACAAATTAAAAAGCTAATTTATGTGATTTGCTTACCTAAAATATTTTCAAGTTTCAAAATAGGGCAAGGATAATATTTAATAACACAATTAATATTTTGTTTGCTCAAATTTAATACTTTATTGCCTAATATATTTAATGTACTGTATAAACGATAACAAACGAATCTGAAAAAGATATTTGCAATTTGTTTTTCAGTTCAATAAATACGTCATTTTAAAATGTGTGTGACGATAAATATTAAAATATACGTAATAGAAGTGTTTGAAAACACGTGATACGACGTGTTGACATTATAAAAGAAACTAAAACAGAAAAAATCGATTGACTGACTTCGGTTTAACGATAATCAAATCCTTCACAGAGTCAATGACATCAGATAAACGGTCACGTTTCTGATCACATTTGACTTCCTGCTTTTTTTCGTAACAGGTTTCTTCTTCTATGTTTACGAATTTATTGTACCAAGGTATATTATTTTGAGTTTCGTACAGCATAATACGGGATGCATCCGTTTTCGTAAACACTGGTGCAAGCGCACCTAAAACACAAATATGGATCGTGTTAATTAACTGTAACGCATCTCGTGATGAATTTTTTTCGATTGTAGAGAATGGCAACGTGACTAAACATTCGAAAAATAAAGAGGGTAATACTTACAAAGTGTACTCAATAGAGAGAGACTACAATCTTATTACAGCATCTAATACTCTCTGAGAAAAAGCTGATTTTCAACCTATTAACAAGAGCCATCTGCAGGTTTTGAACTCGGCGAATACAATGAGTTCAAAACCTGGATATGGCGTATACAATTTATCTCCAGGTTTTGAACTCAAATTGTAAAAGCAATCTCCAGGTTTTCAACTGAAACTGTTTATTTACAATTTGACTCGAAAGCCTGAAGCTGGCTTATACAATTTGAGTTTAAAACTCGGATGGCTAATGTTAATAGTTTGAAAACTGTTCATTAAACACTTTTTCTCAGCCAGCATTAGGTGCCATAATAGGATTGAAAGAGTTTAAATGAAACAAAACATTAAATACTCACCGGTGCCATGTATAAAGGAGAATATATATCATATATTTACATTCATCGTAATCATTTTAAAATAGGAATTTGTATAAGCAAAACAAGACTTCATTGTGATCTATAACTCTTTTCCAGTCCAAAATTTAGCAAAGTTACTCCCCATTTCTATAAAAAGAGCGACCAAATATAACTTTTCCAAACGACGTGTTGGATCAACGCCAAGTTAGGCTTAGACAACACAATTCAAACGCGATTCTCACACCTTCTACGTATTAACAATCCCAAATCTTACCTTTTATATTCATTTTATATCCTTCTTATTTTATTTAAACATATAAATCTATATAATAATCAATATATATTTGACAAACGAGCGAGTTTCGCATCGTTGTACATCCATTGTCTCCATCGGTTGGCACTTTGTAAACAACTCGTTGCTAAGAGATGATTTAAAAGCGCCATCTCGTTTTCCTCGAATTAAACCTGAATTATTATTATTTTTTCTTATTTTTTTATTATTATTATTATTTTTCCTTGACGAAAGTTAAAATAAAATTCGTATTATAATATTGTAATGTTTTATTAACTGCGTTAATAAATCGAAGCGTAAAACGATTAAAATTTAAGGAAAATATTAACAGTAATGAAGATTCCGTCGCGCGTCAACGTAATCTCGCTTGACATTGTAACGGAAGAGGTCAAATTATATCAGAAATTTTCAAGTGCGGAATATATTTAGATTGCCTTATTGACGCGATATTTATGGAAGAATTTATATTGTTCATTGATATAACTGTCCCTCTTAAAGATAATTAAATGTTTAAATAATTATATTATTAATTTCGACGGTAATAACAATAGATCCGTTGTTACATCCACGTAGGAGATGGTAAAAATTGATAAAGCGGAAACACAATAGCTATGTTAATTTCGTTAAAGAGTTTAATTAAAATAAATAAGTACATTTTATAATAATAATAATAATAGTAATATTTCCTGTTTTTTTAAACACAAATTATATTTTATCAATGTCGGAAATTCACGATAGAAACGTAAGAAGAATTTCTCCGAGATAAAATATTTAATTGACAGATATAAAATTCTTTGCCGTTTTCTATTTTTGAAAATTATCGCATTTTTTTTTCTTAATTAAAGTTTATTTAATTTAGACGATGATCTTAGATAAGTGTTTATTATATTCTATTCGCTTCTTAATGAGTATTATATATTTTTATTTAGATTATTATCTTAATTAAAGAGATTTTACAGAATAGATAAATAACTACTTTACAAATTAAATATTATTTTTTAAGTTTTTTTTTTAATTAAGCAGTGTAGTAATTATCTTTTAATTGTAATTAATATTACTATTCAGATTATCTTTCATGTGTGTTGTATTGTATTGTGTGTGTTTTGTATTATATGTGTTTGTTGTATTGTATTCGTGTGTTGTCTTATGTGTGTGTTTGTTGTATTGTATTCGTGTGTATTGTATTATGTATGTGTTTTTGCATTGTTTACGAGTGTACTAAAATAAGTTATACCTACCAAGGTAAATGCTTTATTATTTCGTAGTGAAGAGGAAGAGAAATGTTATTCATAATGTTTTGTAATCTGTATTTTAAAGAATTTACGTGACAAATTTACCTTCCTCCGCAATGATATTACGTAACCTGATTTGAAAGTTTGAGACCACACATTGCGAGACGTTATCTAAATTAAAGATTTTACGCTCGGGTTTGCATTAAATTTCAACATTAACCGAATACAATGTTAAAGTTTCGTTGCATTCCTAGTACGCGTTGTGACGTTATCTCCGTTTAAATGTGACCGGTATATTTTGGGAGGTCTAAGCCTGTAGGTATGTGTATCGACTACAGTATTATGTGTACTGTGTTTATCGAGCATTTTGAGAATATGAGTGCTGCTCAAGGCAGATTCAGGGAAACCAAGGCACGTGCCCCTGTCGTTTTTTTTTTTTTGGAGAATGTTACTCAATTAACTTATAATTAATTTAATTACCTAATCCTACCTAATTGTACCCCCCTGGATACACAATTTCAAATTTTCTAAAATAAATTTCGCAGATAACGTAGTTAAAATAAAAAAATTTCTTGCTTTTTAATATTAAAAAAGTAGTTTTTAAATTAAATATTATTGATACTAAGCGGCATTCTATTAAGGAAAAGTTTCGTAAAATGAAAACATTATAGTTTAATTTTCCTGTATTTTCATTTTATTTTAAAAAATTGCTTTTTTAATAAAACATTTCCTGTTTAATATGTTCCTTTTTAATATTTTTCACAAAAAAAAACATAATAAATTGCAAAACTTCTAATTGGAGAAATTCTTTAATATACAAAGTAGGTCACCCTTCTATTTTATATAAGTATATAAGATAATTCTATCCGTAAACAATAATATAACATTTCCTGGAAGTTTCAATTATTGTATTATCAATAGTAAACACGAATGTGTATAATAGTGTCGACTGGACGTTGGCCTTGAGACTAAACTCGTGATTATGATTTTTTTCCCCATCCTCCCCCTGTTTAGACTAATACGTATCCTAATTTATTCATTTGAAATTAATGGTAAACATGCGAGGATTCGTAACTAACTCGTGATTATGATCCCACACTAAACCATAAAAGATGACAGCAACGTAGTTCCGTGTGTATGACACTATATTAAACTATGGGGTATTAATCAGAAACAGAATGAGTTAAGGATGTACCGCAATAAGGAAAAGGAAAAATATAAAACTCTCTCATTTCCTGTATTAAAATTCTTATCTTATTTTTCTTTTATCAGCTTCATTTTTTATTCGAAAGTTATAGATCCTTAAAATCACATAGAAATTCGTGTCACATTGTGCTGTGACTTATACAGGGTGGCCCAAAAGTCATTTGTTTTTGTTTTCGTCGGTCGTATAATTGTAAATATGAACGATAAACCGAATTTAGAAAAACGTTTTCCTTTTACGAAATTACGAGAATTAAGTGTCTGAATAGGAAAGCAATGGCGGTTAACTGACTTTTGTGCCGCCATTTATTTTGGTGTGAACATTTTTTTTTATTGAATTTCCTATATTTTGGCGTAATGCGTGTTTATCACTTACGTAAACGTGACGTGTCCTAATAATATTTATTTAAAACCTCGGTTAATCATTAAATTGGGTCCACTGTAACACTTCCAAGAGTAATTATATTGTAATCGTGTAATAAATGACGTTTGTTTTTCAGATTTCAGCTTCCTTTAACGGCTATTTTTAAACATCCGAACATGTTTCCTAACTTTGTTATCTGGTGCAACCCATTTATAATGTCTAAAAATGACCATCTCGACTCATCCATTTTCTCCTCATTTAATAAACAAGAAATACGCGTTTTCTAAACAAGTTTCCGTATTTAGAAAGTAAAAAAAAAAAGTTAATGTCTAAATTTCATAACTTCAATGCAATATAAATTGGACCTTTTTCCCTAGAAAATTTGGGAAAATGAAGCATAATCTGAGAATTTTCTACACTTGGTTGGATGTGGCATGGCACATATACACATGGAATGGCAAGGGGTTTGTGTGACACCCGGAAGGACTTTCTATCAAAAAACTGGCCTTTATTTAGGTAAAGAAACTCCAGGAAACTCCACGTCAGGCACAAACTCCTGATAGTCCCTGTATTTTCTAGAGAACTAGAGAAAAATCAAGCATAATTTATAATTTGATTCACACAGAAGAAGAATAAACAAGATTTGGCAATGAACTAGCGTTTTTTAAAGGATTTAAAAAGAAAGAACAACATAATTTTCGTTGCTACTCTTTCCGGAAATTTTCTAGAAAAAATGATTCTTGTTTACTGAGATCATATTACGAGTGGGTTGAGCTATCAATGTCTTCTCTTCAATATCAAAACAAACTCTTAGCATTAATTATTTTTATGGTGTAAATTTAGAAGAGTTTAGAAAATTCCTAGAAACGTAAAAATTACATAGATCTTACACAAAAATAAATGTATCAAATGATAACCATTCCCGCTAATATTGGAATTCTATCCGTAAACCGAACTAACAATTTACAAAGAATTCTGTAAAATCAATGGAGTTCTTCATTACTGACTCATTGCTACTGTTACAGAGATTTTGGCTTCCTGTAAACCAGCGCTGTCCAACTTATCATAGTCCGCGGGCCATATTTTCTTCACCAAACATTTCGGGGGCCAAGAAGGTTGATAAACCACACGACATTTGCATAGTGCTACGGTTCAGTAAGCACTAATTGGTCAGCGAGTCCGATGTTGACGCTATAAAAGGGCGACAGTTCGACCCACCAAATATACGTCACTCTCGTCTAAGTTCGACTTGGGAATTTTTTTGTTCAATAATAAATGTGAATTCTTCTTCCTGGAAAAAATAAGACATTCCCTGAAAATAAGACCTAGCGCATTTTTCAGAGCAAAAATTAATATAAGGCACTGTCTTATTTTCGGGTAAACACGGTAGTAAAATAATTTTAATATTAATAATAATAATTTAGTAACATAAATTTATTCATAGTAAAATGTACTCGCGGGCCGTAAAAATTATTTGGCGGGCCGTATACGGCCCGCGGGCCGCCAGTTGGACAGCGCTGCTGTAAACGATTACTCTTTATTCTACGGATCATCTTATTGGCCAGTTTACATATAAATTTAGGGCCTCGCATTAAGAGGGCCTTTATAATTTTAAATGTATTTAATGGATGGTAAAGGCCTGTTACATATATTATAGCTTAGGCCAAAACTCTTATATGGCCATGACTACAAAAATATCAAAGTTTTCATCTTCCTTTAGCAAAATTTTATGGAACTTTAATATAGAGATATTTAAATTTACTCAAACAATTATTTTTTCAATTCTTTCACGATTGATGCACCGCCCATCAGTGGCAAAGTGGATAAAACCACTAAAAACTGGACGGTTCGACCTGGAAAACGTCTGGTCACGAGGAGTTTCCCGAGTGTTCTTCACTTTAAACAGTTCCTATAGAAAATTCCCTTGGCAGATCGCCCACGTGTCGCGTTACCGCATCTCACCAAACCATCAAATTACAGGGCGCGTTGAATGGTAGAAGGACTTTAATACAGCTGGATAAGTAAACCAATAGTATAGCCCGTTTCATTAATTTGTTCATCCGACTGCATTAAAACGGCTCTACCAGGCAATGCACCAATTGATAAGTTACTTCTTACCTTTGCCGAAATTATTCCTTATTTCGTTTGTTCAATGATAAGAAAATTGTTACATTTTTAAATGACTCAGAGAATAGTTAAGCGATTAGAATTTAAAATATTTTAATTCTAATCCCGATAAAAATGTACGAATAAGTCAATAATTTACTATAGTTTATACCTTATGTCTGGTACACCGGTACGTGTGTGTGCTCGGCTTTAGGATGTTCGATGTAAATATGCAAATTCTTAAGAATTTCTGTTATTTTAATTCGTTTTCATTATCTTTTGTCAATATTTACAATACAATATTACAGAAAATACAATATTAATATTAACGATTCTCTATTTTTCTAAGGTTAGCCTAATTTTCATTTTGAAAAAAAATATTTTTTCATATTTTCACACGAAACGTTTAATTTAGAAGTAAAATATTTTTATATTCTTTATTCAAATGCGGTTAACCGCTTTTGGGACAACCTATATTTTAAAAAAGAAAATAGATTGTTATATTTTACACAAGCTAACCCGAAAGTCGATTAACCGTCGTTTAAACAGATTACATTTAAATAATTTATATTATAAATATAAATATTTATTTGAAATTAGAAGAAACAGAGATGAGATAAACAATAAAGTAAACATGGAGACAATGTAGTGGGCAATCGAGCGAAACGTTGGTGGCACGTTTCGCGGGAAGTCGATCATTAATCAACTTCACTTTAAACATGACTAAAAATCTGGCAAAAATCAAATATTATATTGTATACAATTGTTATTCTCCGTAATAATTATATATTTATTTCGTAGTCAAGTCATTAGTTACACGCTGTCGACTTCGTATGTAACGCATGTAATCACTATTATATAATACACATGACTCCACGTGAAATATATTCCAATTGTCAAATTATAGAAAGGCATTTGATACATTGTATGAAGCATTCGATTAATTTATTGATATTTTTAACATTATTGTAAAGTGCTGTAACGGTTCCAAACTTAGTTTTTTGCACGAACCCACTCAAAACGCGAGATTTTGAGCCTCGGATACTCGCAAACATAATGTTTATCATACTTGGAATTTCGTTCTAGCTGTATTTTTAGCTGCCTTATATAAATTACGCGAGGCCTCACCAGTCCATTCGGGGGCGTACTTGGGCACCCCTCCATGGCACCGGCCTGAGATTTCGCATGCATGGAGGCCCTATTAAAGTAAATTTGAACCAAAAGTTGACAAAAAATACACGAATGTTACTATATCAGTGTCTTGAAACCATACTTAAAGTGCAAGAAGAAATTTCAACCACCTTTAAGACCGCAGTAACTACTGGGCATACCCTTCTAGGACCGAGAGAATCGCCTTGTTAGTGCCTCATCTCACTGAGTCAGGTTGTAATTGAGTCAGGTTGTAATTGTTGCAGTTCGTTGTGAAAGGTTCGTTCACGTGTCAATTGTTTACATTAGCAATATTGTAAGAGAGGAAGAAAAAAGTTCACTAAAACGTGAGAAAACCTTGCACGATGTCGCTTACTAATGCTCTTTCATTAATCTACTGTTACATTGCTTTAATTTTCATCAAATTATTTATTCTTCATATTAATAAATAATTTTGAGTGTAAGCTTACGTGTCTTCTATCGTTACGTCAGTACTCAATTAGTTACAAGCTATTCCATTAAATTTTTTATGAACTGAGGGGGAAAAATAGCTTTAGTTCTTGTCGAATTGTATTATTTAGAATACATAAGACAATTTTTAACATATGAGGCCTCGAAAAGTTAAGTGAGTACGATTAGAGTCTAATTGAGATTTCTAATTTTAAATTAATGAAATTGGGGGTCATTTTTTGACCGATTGTCATACTTTCCCTCTGTCATATATAACAGCCGGAAAAGTAAAAATTAATTATGTTTACCCAAAGAAACAATTAAGTAGACGGAAAAATTAATGTATTTCTCACAAACATGACTCATGTGTTCATTGACAGTTTTAGTCATAGAAAATCTAGGATTTCGCTTAGGGCCTCTCACTTTTAGGAGCTTCGGTCACGTACAAATATACACTTATCGATAATTGATCTGTTCCATTACTCGGAATCCTGTGTTGGGTAAGATCATAGACCTTGTACCATATCATGGCTTGCTTAGGGCTACGAAACCTAGAATCGACACTATGTTAATTACATATTCTACAAGAAATATTCCTTTTTTTATAACTGTACTGATAAATAAATAAAAATTACATTAAAACTTTTCATTATTTACATGGGAATTAGGGTTGGGTTGAATTCATAGGATAAGGCAACGCGCGAGAAATATGCCAGGAGTGCCTCCCGAGAACTTTCTCTAGGAAACTGGCCCCTATTTAGGTGTCACACACCTGAAAAAACCCGAAAATTCTCGCGTGGCCAGCCTCAAACCCACTAGTGTTGGGTGGTTATATCCACTCGGCCACTTGTGGGCTACATAGAGGATGCATGGATCATTGAAAATATGTAGTGGCATTCTCAGAATACCCAAGCATAACACAAATACGACAGCATTGATATTTAATAACAAGCGCGGAACAGTTGAAAGTCACTTAGAGCCACAGCAGAAAAGTCATCAACATCGATCACAATCAATCAATTACTCCTCGATTAAAAAGTACCATGTGAAACTCAACACATCAGCACATTCAGGAACAGTAGAGACAGGTCAGCGGGGTCGTTTATCACGAACCTGAAATTTAGAGGGCCTTAAAAAGGGTGGAAATCTTTATTTTTCAAATGTTATTTACAGTATACATCTACAGGGCCTTGTATGAAGAGTAAGGAAGCAATGTCGCGGGTTCGGATCTCACTTAAATATTTTTAAAAATATTATTATTTATTGAGCCAATTACTCTGCCTTTATTGGTGACAAGTTAATAAAAATAAAACAATAAACACAATTTTTAAAATAAATATTTTATTCGATGAAATTGTATCATCATCATATCTCGAATTTTAATTATAAAAATCAAAATAAATTATGGTAAAAATCTAGGATTTTATTGGATCCAGTTTAAATAATGTGAAACGTTAGTATAAACGATTGGAATATTCTGAAGATCGCAAGGTGCTGCAAAGGTTTGAATCCCGACGACAAACCACCTTCCTCCATCTTCTAACATTAACAAACCTCCAGAATTATTCTAAATTAAAAATAAAAAAAAAAAAAAATTATTTATTCAAGTGAAAAACGAAATTTTTAAGTTGGCATAATAAATAAAATGAAAGAAATGAATAAACGGTGGCTCATTATATCGTTGACAAAAAAAAAAGCATTTGCTGATGGCCAAAAATGGATTTCATGCTGTCTCTACTTTATGTCTCCTGGAAGTGCCTGGCACACATTGTTAACCACCTCATCAACGCCCTGTGGACACTTAAGAGGGCCTTTTTCTTTTTCTTTTTTGCAAGCCCGTTATGGATTCGACTGGGGCCCGACATATATGGCATTCGTAAGATGTGTCATGGAACGGGCTCTCAGAATTACTTTCCTCTAGGGCTTCCTGGAGATCCGTGACTGCCACTGTTAACTTGGCTCAACTTTCTACAAGTTCTATATAAAGTTGGCCATTCATTTCTCTTCTATAGAAAGAAATCTTGAAATTTTTAATTAAAAAATTACCTTGCAAGTATCTGTATCTGGATATAACGAGTAAGTACATATAGATTCTTCCTTAATTCCAGAAGGAAAAGGGCTAACGATAAATTTCGAGTAATCTTTTTCGCAAACTTCCACGTCTGCAATTTGCATTTCTTCAGAAACCATTTTAACTAAAGTAAAGAAGAAAGGTTTAAACTTTCGTAAAAAAGACAAAGAAAATTGTTAATTGTTTCCATACAAACCTGTTCAAATAGTCAATATTTAAATCCAGAAAAAAATTTCTTTGTCACGTGTAATTAATTGTTTCAACATGAAAAAAACAAAGAATTCCGAACCCGGTTTTGATACTTTCTACATACCGGGTGGACCAAAAGTCAGTTAAACCACGCTTTATTTATTATTTCTCTTGTTATTAAACAGAGAATTGTTGCAAGTTTTGAAATTTAGAGGATATTTTAGAGGATAAGAATATATAAAAATACGAGGTAAATTGCCTGTCACAAATCCCCAGGCCAAAAATTCCGCGTGGGTGTCCAAATATATATATAAGTTCGCCCTAAAAACACGGAAGAATGACACACTTCAAACACATTCCATACGTTTTATAAATCATTTTTAGTGTTTTATTCAAAGAAATTGGGCCCGTTCGTTTGTCTATCTGCGGTTTTAGGAGTGACATGGCCAGATAGAAATATCAATTCTTCGAATAGATTTCACCTGTAGGCATGGAAACATTTAAATTTCCAGGAGGGGGAAAGTCATGATCTTACTTATCACGTACATCATCCATTATTCATGTATTAGCTAAGAATAAAATATTAAAAAAGAGAGGTTAATAAAGAATTCACGAGATAATATCCTATAAGGAAAAAAACCTTAAATGTCAATAAGTTGAACTTTAACTTTTCAAGAATAATAAAGAAGGGAAATACTTTTATCGTGAGTTACACTTTTACAGATGTTATTATATGTGAATTTCGTAATTCTAAGCAATATAGATGAAATCGGAAGTATTGAATTTACTCAGAGGTAAAGGAAAATAATATAAAATCAAATGAAAAGAGCAATTATTTATTGTGGAAATTTTAATTAATTTAAATTATATGTTCTCCACCTCAAATTAGTAGCGGCTTGTCCCTGTACATCATATTTTTCCTTTAGCAATAGAATCCTTCTACCCCTAAGGTTTCTATATCTGGTCTCGTCTTACATCCATCTAACTTCGTTCTCGAGATTAAGAAAAAACAGACAGACGGACGGACAGTGGGAATTTATAAATCTATAATTGTTTCAAATTGCAGTCCAACTACAAAATAAATTTTTAAAATTTAGATTCTAGTCTGAGATATTTTTATGATAAACTCATATACAGCGGAACCTCTAATAACGGCCCCTGCCTACAACGGCCAACTCTAAATGGCTGCCATTTTTTTCAGGAAATTTTTTGAGCAAGATGCATACAAAATAACCTACGAACAACGGCCATTTTTTAAATGTTCCAATCAATGGTCGTTATTTAGAGGTTCGATTATATATAAGAGGTTACAAGGTAATAATATAATTACTTATGGTGTCCGTCTTGAGAGTTGTTAAAACCGCATTCGTTACTGTATGTTTATATATTTACATCAAGATCGACAAGCGATTCTTTTCTTACAATACAGGAATCCCTTGTCAACCGCGATTCTACTAATAATTGAATTAATGAAAGTACTGTATTATTATTTAACCTTTTATTTCACTGACTCGTGCCAAATTTTTTTGTTAAACATAATCCCCTAGATAGCCAGAGATACTCATACTTCCAGCAATATTAGTATATTAAATAAAACAATACGTGCAGAAGACCCGTAGCTACGGGGGGCTGAGGTGGCTAAGACCCTTCAGCTTAGCTACTAATGCCCATATGCTTTAGGCCCTATATAATATAAGTAAACAGTAGCCTAAGTTTATGTGACAAAAGCTTTCGCTTTTGTCACATAAACTTAGGCTACTGTTTACTTATTTTCTCACAAACTGTAGCTGAAAGGCCTAGTGTTGGCTGGGCGGCTAGAGTGGTACAATTTTTCAGTTTGTCACTCTAGCACCCAATGGTTGCCACGGGACTGCGTGCAGACAAGTTGGCTGCTGCACATCACCAAGAGGGCATTTTTTAGTAAGTCTATTATGGGTTCGACCTGGCCCACAATGGGGAGACGGGCCGATATATCCGGACCACCATTAGGTCTAAGTTTCCATCAAGTAAATTGGTACAGTACGTCAATTCTAGGAACCATTTGCAAAGTTAGAGTGGTAAACTTTCAACCAAATTATAAGAAAAAACACGATTGGAAGTAGTAAAATTCTTTAGTAAACTACTAAAGAGTTTTACTCAGTCGCAGCAGTATAATGTCACGTTATCCTAAGGGCAAAAAGGTCAATTGCCGAGGCTCCACCAACAGAGTCCCAGACCTCTTATAAGAAAATATTTTTCCAAAATAATTTCCCGAAGAAAAATATTTGAAGCCAAAACTGTACGTGAGGCCCCCTAATTCAAATTTGCCTGGTCCTATGAAGCTGCATCGCGCTAATGCAGCAGTAGTGAAAATGATGGCACAAGATAAGCTTCCATGAAATCGAAGTAATAAAAGACCCACTTCGTCCCCATTCAGAACAGAGATTTCACTTTTCTCTTATGACACAAATTTAAAAAAGATTAATAAAAAGAAAAACCAAGAAAGTTTTGATTTATATGTTAATTATGAGGTTGCGGCTAAAATTACCACAGTGTTTTCATTAGAATCCAGGTGCAACACTCATTCCCAGCGAACATTAGCCTTATCTCTTTCCAGGTGTTCTTAGTACTTTATTCAATAGAAAGGAATTTACCTAGTGTTATTGGAAATAATAGTAGGTAAATTCTTTTCCATTGAACTCACTACTCATTTGGGGTGTGTGAGAAGAACTATCAGGAAAGTTGCACCGATAGTCTATTTATGAATGCTTATTTCTCTCTTTGCTCATCATCAAGAATAATTTTAGGAAGTTAAAAAATGGCAAATTTTAATAATATTAGCAATTTCCACTTGATAAATTTCCGAGATTTCGATATAAAGTTCTGCATCTTTGTCACTAAACTAAGGTTTCCTGTTCAGGTAATTTTTCCTCGTACAAGATATTAATTAATGTTCACAGAGCAAAAACAGACAAAAAGAAAAAAGAAATTAATGGACAAAACATTAGTATAGTTTCGAAAGATGTAAAACTTCGGGTGATTTGTAAGCACTGAACGGCAGTTGATCGTGGGATCGAGGGCCAGGCCAACGAGCTGGCCACAATGGAGTTTTCCAGGTTTTCTTCACGTTTGTAACACCTAAATGGGGGACAATTTTCCATAAAAGTCCTCCCGGGAGGCATCCCACCTCGGCAGATTGTCGCGTGTCGTAACCAAATAAACTAAACCGAAATGATTCTCATATTTACTAAAACTTGGAGTAAACTGCAATATGAGGCACGTAATCTTAAAACCGTTGAACGCTCTGACAGTTGGTCGTGGGTTCACGCCCGACTAACGTGAAAATTTTCGAGTTTTCTTCACTTGTTAACACCTAAATACCTCGTAAGCCAGTTTTCATAGAAAGTCCTTCCGAGAGGTACTTTGTTCTGATGTTGCTTTGCCTTATCCAACTCTTCACACCACATATTCATATCTTATTTTAATTTTCAAATGTACAATTTTGTATTATTTTACACCTTAAAGCTACATTATAACAGATGTTATTATTATTATTATCATCTTCGGGTTGTTGTTATTACTTTGAAAAATATTTTTGTTAATATTTGTTCGATGATATATTTTTATTTATATTTTCTTTAAATTATTATTACTATATTAAATAATAATTATTTTATATATATCATTTGCAGTATAAACTATTAAAGTTGGTATAAGTTTAAATTAGAATTTCATATTTTTCCATGCGATTTATTTTATGTAAGTATTAGTTTAAGTGGGACTTTTAAAGGTCCTCGTGGGCTCCGTCAGGCCCACAATGGGCAATTGAATAGTAAGGGACGAAGCCCGATATATCCGGGACGGATTGTCCATGAAAAATTTCTGGGATGTTTCAATGGATTCGCCTTCGGATCCCCCAGAGCGGTAGGCTAACATCTTAACCGCCTCGATTATCCGGCCTTTTTTTTACCTTAAAAAATATGAATATACGTGAAAAGAAAATTAAAAACAAGAGAGATCAATTCAAGTCTGATTCAAAATTTAAAAAGAACTCGGAAGTTAAAATGCGAATTATTCATAATACAATAGTCACAATACGTAAATTTCCTAGTGTTTGATAATACACTTTCGAAACTTTTCACTAAAATTGTTTTGACTCCAAAGTATTAAAACTGTTTGGAATCTTCGTGCAACACGACTAGAAATTTCCGAAATGATATCAATGCAACATAAATTATTATCATCTCAGTCCTTTTAATGCATTACAGGCAATTGATAGAATAGGAAAAGGCCAGACAGATGCCAACATATCTAGTTTATGAAGAAGATTTCGAGAGTTAACATCTCCTATAGACCAGTTCGAGTTCACCCAATATACCCAATAGCGTACAATTCTTGAGGTGATCTTGAATTGATCTATACCTGACGATGATTGATCCTAACTCCATACGTCATAAAAGATGTCAACAATTCTGCTTAACAATGATTCGTGCTGAGGGGTCAGCACGAATCATTGTTATGCAGCGTTTATGTTCATAACGAACGGCCACGAACTGTGTACTTTTTCCTACTCCAATTACTATTTTTAAAACTAAATGTCATTTATTTAAGTTTTGCAATAAATATTTATATATTTTGAAACAAATTAGATATTTTGTTTATTTATATAACGTTTATTGAATCATACTATAGACAAACAACTTCATACACATCAACAAACAACGTAGGCCGGATGATCGAACGGTCAAGGTGGCAGCCTACCACCTCTTTGAGGACCCGGGTTCAAAATTTCATGTGCTGACCCCATCCCTCACCGCCTAGCCGAACTCATAATGGGTCTGCTAAAAGAAGTCCTCTTAGTGTCCGGAAAGAGTTAAAAAAAACATTCGTGTATATCAAAGTACGTTTGTTCCTCAACTTTGGCCGCAATTTCTCATATAATAATATAAAAACTGAAATTTTTATAGAAGAAGAAAAATTTTTTCGAAAATATAATAAATCTCCCGAATGCATTAATTCTTAATATACTTTCACTTAATGTGTTTATACATGATTAATATCAGTTAAGGACTACGTGATGATGGTTTCGTTTTGGAGATTCGAACCGATCTAAACTGCAACCTGTAATTTACCATAGGATATATGTCCATTGTCATTCCTATTTCTTACCCTTGTTTGATCCTAATGAAGGTCGAACTTATCTGTAATGATTAATAAATCTAATTGTGATCAGTTATACAGTTTTAATGTGCTAGTGCCTCTCATACAGATAGTGAAAGAAGAGGGAGAGAGCTTCTTAATATCTGTCATATTTAGAGTTTTGTAGACATAAAAACATTACATCGATTGCTTGTTATGTTCGAGACACGAGGGAGATCTGCTGATGGAACACCTCTCTGAAGGACTTTATATGGAAAACTGACCCCTATTTAAATGTTATAAACGTGAAGAAAATCCGGAAAATTCCACGTGGCTGGGCCGTTGGTCGGGCGCGAACCTACGACCTACCAGTATTCAGTGGTTTTATCCACTCGACCACTGGTGGGTCCCATTCGTCCCGGATTTCGCATTTATGGGACTTCATAAATGTAAATTATAATTTATTCAACCTATCGTATTTACTGTGTATTGCGAATCAAATTTTATTATTTAAAATAAAAAACACCATCGAGCTATGAGATAGCGGGGCCTCGAAAAGATAAGTGACTTCCCTCACAATCAGACGAATTTCACAAAGGGCAAGATAACCGAATAGGTGAAGGCGTTAGACTGCGTTCCGAGGGATCCGGGATAAAATCTCAAAAATTTCATGGGTGTTTGACACAGAGATATCGGGCTTCAGCCCCCACCACCCCGCAACACCATTGTGGGCCTGAACAAATCTACGATGGACGTACAGACTTTCCTCATGTTCGCAAAGCGGAAAGAGATTTTAAAAATTTAACACGATAAAAAGTACAGTGGAACCTCGGTATACGACCTTAATCGGATCCTGGTATTTGGACTTATACCGAATAGGACGTATACCAAACCAACCTTTTCCATAAGAAGTAATGTAAAAATGATTAATCCGTTACCATGTAAAAAAAATGGCTGGCTTTAAACACCTCGCTTTCCTCGCTAGTTTCTGCTTGATTTTTCATGAGATCAGCATGTATCCTTTTAACTTTCTCGCAAATAATTTCTTCCTATACGCTGTTGCCGGCACACTGTTTTTCAGTTATCCAAAGCAAAAGCAATTTCTCAACATGATCTAATGTCTTCGATCTCTGTTTAGAAATTGATTTAACCCCTTTCGCAATGTTAGCAGATTTAATAATGTCTTTATTTTTCACTATTGTCGATATCGTCGTTCTCGGAATACGGAATGCAACAGTTAAATCTCGAACACGCGTGCCACCTTCATATTTCTCAACAATCTTTTTCAGTTCCGTTGTGATTCTAGTCATTTTTTTATTTTTCTGTTGCCCTTTTGCAATTCATGATTAATAAAAAAAATAAAATGTTACTTACAAATTAAAATCTGAAGAAACTTAACAAAGTTATAAACCGTAGCACTGCGAATGTCTAGTCTGGTATAGTACACTTGTTCATAGATGGCGCGTATAATTGAATTAAGTCGTATACCGAACAAAATTTGTTTCGTCCAAACAGGACGTATTCCGAATTGGACGTATTCTAAAGCAGACGTATACCGAGGTTCCACTGTATCTTGTATTACAATAACAATGTAACAATAATTGTCTTGATAGAAACGAAAACTATAATATGTGTATTGTGCAATTGTGAAGTAATTGTAAGATAACAGATTATGCAATATCCGTTTACATTTTATGCAATCGAAGTACAGTCGACCCCCCTATAAGATATAGATACGTTCCAATTTATTAGGAATCCGATTTCTTACAAGTCGTTCCAATCACAGCCCGACACGTGTCAAGTTTACGGACTGCGGCTGATTGAAAGGTTTTCTTCCATAAAATTAATCGATTCTACACTAATCCGACTCAACATTTCCAAAATACATATATTTTTTCGTAGTTTTATAGGAATCGTAATTATAGGGACCGTAATTATAGGGGGGTCGACTGTACAAAAATTACATAATTATAATCTCAACTTACACAATTAAAATTTCTAGTGTCTGTTTTATATAACTTTTTCCGCCTTGTGGGCATTAAGAAGGTCTTTTTTAGGAAGCCCATTATGGGCTCGATCAATCCATAATGGCGTTAGTCGAGTGGTGAGGGATGGGCCCGACATATCCGAACGGACTACACCCTGAAAAATTCCTGAGATTTTTTGGCTCACCCGGATTCGATCCCGATGCATACCTGCTACCCTATGTGCATGAAGGTATTTTTTCAAATGTTAAACCTTCGTTTAAAGGCCCTCTTAGTCAGTGGCGTAGCGTAGTGGGAGCGGCAGGGGCGGCCCGCCCCGGGCGGCACTTTTAGGGGACGGCAAAATTTCACAATAAATAATAATAATATCTTGTAAAAATTTGAACCATTTCATTTCATATTTTTGTCGCACTTACGATTCGGACCGATTGAAATGAGCATGGAATTTTTCATTACTTATTCTGTGACGAAACTGAATTTTAGTCTTTTAAATTGAGATACCTAAATAACACCCGCGCTACGCCACTGCTCTTAGTACACAGTAGGCACTAAGAGGGCCTTTTTTCAATACACAAAGTGGATTCGGCCAGGCCCACAATGGAGACAACCGGGTGGTGAGAGAAAAGACCCAACATACCTGAAACAGATTCAATAAATTTTTCGTTATAAAATACAATGTTTAGTGAATTTCTAACTTTTGGATCAGCAGTTTAGCGAACCAATCAGAACTTCGAACAGCGCGAGACAAGTTGTAAGACAAGTTCAAACAAGTTTAGATTCGTCGTAAAATATTCATTACATCAATTCTCGATTTTGTAGAAAATTTTTAATTTTTCTATGCTTTTTTTACAATGTAGACGAACGAAACCTAATTTAATTTCATTTAATTTAATTTATGATTTGAACACAAAATAGCAAAATAATCAGTAGAAAGTTGGATTCGTCAAAATATCAGGATATGTTAAAAAATAATTTAATTGCATATGGACCTTTAATTGGTGGAAGTAATTGGGATTTTTCAACGAGACAATGAATGCTCCACTTCATGCATCAAAATCAACTAAGATCTGGTTTATTAATGAAAACATAATAAAAAAGTATTAGACTGGCTTTCTAGAAGTCCAACAGAAAATTTATAGAATATAATAACAAACATAGTTTATGGTCAAATTATTATCAAGTATAAACTAGTTAATATTACTAATTAAGGATGCTTAAGAAAATATTGAGGTGAAACATTTGCAAAAATCGATTCAAACTATCCTGATAGAGTGTTTGATGTTATTCAAATGAAAGGAGGCCCAACTAAATATTAAATGATATAAATTTTGACAAAAATATGGTGTCCTTATAATTATATTACATTAAAAAATGCAGTTAATTTCAAAAACAGTTTAAAATTATTTAAATGATCACCAAACATCAATGACAATGATTTTTAACATTGTTTTCTGTTTATTATTATGTATATAAAATTTCAAAAGTATAATACAAACTGAAGTTGTGTAATTAAAGCAAAATTGTTGTCCTCGTATTTCTGTCACAAGATCGAAAACGAAAGCCAACAACTGTAAAGGCGTCAGTTTATATTTACTGTATTATTTTAAGCTTGTGTACCTTTCTAAAAGTTCTGCCTTTGTTCCTGTTGTCTTGTCCACTAATTTCTTTCGTAATTCAGCAACTATTACGTTCTTTAAGTCCATGTTTTTATCAGTAGATTAAAACTTCCCGTTCAATTTCTACTGTTTACTCACTATCGGAAATTAAGTGTACAGTACATCAAACTGACATTAGCGCCGCAAGCGAAGAGATTTAAACCGTGCATGCCCCTTAGGTATTATTAAATAAACTGGCAAGGACGATAATAATACCAAAAAATATTCAATAAACAATAAACGTCTTCATGATTTTTATGTAATAATAAGCAATTTAGTTGTCAAATCAGTGAATCCCGTTATATTCCGCCAATCACAAGTAGATACTTTTAAATTTTCCTTAAAAATCATGTATATAAACAGTAAATCAGCAGAAAAGGAGACTTTTGCGTTAATATAACACGAAAATGGAAAAAAAAAAACTAAGAGCAACAAGGTAAATTTCAATATCCCTAACATTAGAATGAAAACGTGAAATTCATGGAAAGTAAATTAGACAATTCTTTAAATAATCTAATTAACTACAATGCAGTGACGTGCTGTGACATTTGATGATAGGGAAGCTGTGTTTCTGTAAGAAGCCGATATCTAGGGGCAATCAGTCAATTGCGTGTCAGTGATGGTCTAGGGCAGGGGTGGCCAACAGTTTTTGCCCCCGGGCCGGATTGGAAAGAAAACTTTTTCCACGGGCCGAACCAGAGGCTGCCCTAGGAAGATTTTGAGGCGGTGCGAGATCTCATTGTGGTGTCACCCCGTAGAGACTGAATTGTAGATAGAGATTACAGATACATTTTTCACATTATCATGCTTTATCAACACTCTACGCTGTACTTACGAGATTTGTAATGGAGGGTTAACTCTAAACGCACAGTGAGTTGTTGACCTTTTTTTTTTATTTTAGACGTCAGAATTTTTCTTCGAGCTATTCGGACTTCAATATCTAATATTGAAAGATTGATCGCGGGCCACATAAATTCATTAGACGGGCCGGATCTAGCCCGCGGGCCGTATGTTGGCCATGCCTGGTCTAGGGTCCATTCGTATCGTTTATTCGATAAGCCAGTGAAAACCGTAGACTTTTCTAAATGTATTTTTAATATACTCCTTTGAGATATACTAGTGATGCGACAAAAGATGTATTTGACATTGACCGGAATCGACACCCTGGGGTATGCACGCTCTGCAACCGTCTTCGATTCCATCCGTTAGCCACTCGTAGTGAGCTATTTGACTAAGTGCATTGTTTTAAGATTTAAAAAGTAAAGAATATTTTATGTTATTTTTATGTGCGTGTCTTTACAAAGCTATATTTAATTATAATTTTCTTTAAAAGTATATTCGTACAATTGAAGAATATTTTGTACCAGGTATGTACCGGTACAACCACCACACATTTTATTTCACCGAGTAAGTTATTGTTATTATATTTTTAATTGTAGCCCTTATATCGTGGCTAGCGATTCGGAATGTAATTGTGATATTAAAAATACACAAATCAACGTTACATAACTGGTTATGTAACGTTGATTTGTGTATTTTTAATATCACAATTACATTCCGAATCGCTAGCCACGATATAAGGGCTACAATTAAAAATAAAATAATAAAAACTTACTCGGTGAAATAAAATATGTGGTGGATGTACCGGTACATACAAAATATTCTTCAATTATATGAATATACTTTTAAAGAAAATTATAATTAAATATAGCTTTGTAAAGAAACGTACATAAAAATATAAAATATTCTTTACTTTTTAAATCTTAAAACAATGCACTTAGTCAAATAGCTCCCTACGAGTGGCTAATGGATGGAATCGAAGACGGTTGCAGAGCGTGCATACACGCGGACTGCCAAATCCCCAGGGTGCCGATACCGGTCAATGTCAAATACCTCTTTTGTCGCATCACTAGTATATCTCAAAGGACGCGACAGGGCTGTTGTAGATTTTAAACGTTTCTCACCATAGCTGTAAAAATCTAAATATGTTAAACTTAATAGTCATTTGTTTTCTAACTAATTCGTTTTAGGACCAGGTGTCCACGGAAATTTCCAAAATTTACAACTTTTCGGTCACTCTCGTTGAACTGGAAAAATTTCTGTCTTTATTACATCTAATACAGTATTTCGAAGAAATCAATCCCCACTGTACTCGGGTATAAATTGGTTCAGTTAAGCTTTTGTTTAAGTAATATTCCGGCTCTTTCGTCAGGGTTTTGTTTATGTCCCCAATTCCCTAATCGCTTAATTATTTAACTACTTCTTAAGTAGAAATAAGTCAAAATCAGTTACTTTGTACTCGAATATTTGTACTCCCGGGAAAAGTGGAAAGACAAATTTTTATGACAAACGGACACATAAATTGTAAATTTAAGGAAAATAAATTCTAGAGCTTTTTCTGTACCTCGTGCATCGCTCTCGTTCGATAAATTTAGTTGTAAATTATGCTAAGAAAGTAACAGTTAGTTTTTTAACATTATACAAGAATCGTACACGTTTTTTTCTACATAACCTTAAAGATGGGATGTACGAAATCGTAATATCATTGGTTTAACATTGAAATCTGTGAGTAATATAAAATCGGAGAGCGGAATAAATATATCAAATATTTTAACGGCTTTTTAAAACTCCTGTCAACTATACAGAACTATCATAAAAACATACCAGTAAATTCTTATCGATTGGGTTAAGTTATAAATCTACTCGTGATTCGCGTGATTGGGCGAGGGCGGCCAAATATCTAGCGGGCAGGCGACTAACAGCCCGGAACCGGCCCTGGATAGAATTGGATGCGGTATACGTGTAGCATCCACCCGAGGTCCTAGGCTTCCACCGGCTAAACCGGGCGAGGTTGGTGCTCTGTAAAGCGCGTGCGCGAATCTGGCTTTTTGGATACTGACAATACAGCGCTTCCACTCCGCCACTAATATTCGAATATACAATAGCAATCTTATCTTTTTTTCACGTGTAGTATAGAAATTTGTAATAAGATACATAATGCGGTTATAATAAAATATTATGCGATTATTTTCATATAATTAAAATTAATATGTATTTATTTTTTAGAAAATAAATATATAAAGGGAAGCGGCGCATCCACACTTCCAATGACAGCACGCCACTGCTACAATGTAAATCCTTGCTATAGATCAACATTATGTAATTTTATGGTGATGCGATATTTTCTGCCAGTGCGAACCAACCTTTATCCATTCAATAAGTCATACAACTGATTTCTGAATTTTGGAAACAGTTGATTATTCAGTAATAAATTGTAAATTAGTGTAATCTAAAACATGCAATGAAAAGCAATTGTTCACTAGAAGCAAATTTCGATTGGAGGAAACTTGGCATACGAAATAATTTATGTAAATTAAGTAAATTTATTAAAATAAAATCACTTCTTTACCGCCACGCAAATCCCGGAGGGGTAAATTAATAATGTAATGATACCAATAACAGATACTTCAATATTATAATAATCGACGGAAGGGGTTTAATTTTACGCTATATACATGACTTTCTCAGGTTATAGTATCTTGATTTCTAAAAATTAGGAAGCTTTATGACTGTCTAGAAGCAGTCGTTTTAGTGAACTGAAATTATATTCAAAAATGTATAGGTAAATACATTTTGTTCAATAATTAGTATTCATCCACATTGGCATTAAGGGTTTTGAAGCTGTAACGTGAAAAATCCCATAATTTTCTTTAAGAATTTATATTTTTGATGCAATATATGACTTATTTAATATATTTACTGGATTAGTTTAATAGTTATTAAAAATTCTTGGACAGTAACATGCTACTAGATTTGATGTTTCAAAATTTCTAAATTGTAGGATTTCAAAGTTCAAATTTAAATATAGAGGAGAAGGTGGTATTATGGAACCCCATTTTCATTATAGTGAATTGTAAACAAGGTATCATAACTACACCCACATTTTTTGTGCAAAAAGTACTGGTAACTATTAACTAGATGTTCCTAATTGGATTTTTCGCTAGTGTAACTATAAGTATGGTTTTTGAAGGCTTCTGTACAAAAAGTCAGAAAGTAGGCTTAGGGAAAAACCGGGTGGTAATATGAAACCTTAATGTGTTTTCAAAAAATGCTTTAATGTATCCAAAAACAAATAGGAAAGTACAAAGAATATTAAATAATTACAAAATTATTTACGCTAATGTATTTTATCGCAAAAATGATTTAATAATAATAATAATGATAATAATAATAATAATAAAGCATTCGACAGTGTTCCACACAGTTGGCTGCTACATATTCTACACATGTACAAAATACATCCATCACTCATTGCATTCTTCGAAAACACTATGCAGCACTGGAGAACAACACTACATCTCAGGGTTAGTAACACTTCCATACAAACAAACGAAATATTCATTAGGCGAGGAATTTTTCAAGGAGATTCCTTGAGTCCTCTCTGGTTCTGCCTAGCCCTGAATCCATTATCCAACATGTTAAACAACACGCAATACGGCTACAATATCAGACACGAAAAAACAACACAGTTTACACTCTCACATCTCATGTACATGGACGACATAAAACTTTATGCATCCACACAAAAACAACTTCATCAACTCCTACAAATCACACATTCATACACTAAGGACATACAAATGGAGTTTGGCCTAGACAAATGCAAAAAACTTCACATAGAAAAAGGAATCCTGAAGAAAGAAGATTTTGCACTTGGAAATGGAGACGTTATTGAATCCATGGAAGAGGGCGAGTTCTACAAGTACTTAGGATTCCAACAGGCCAAACTAACAGAACATACACAAATAAAGCAACGATTAATTAAAGAATACCAAAGTAGGTTAAACGCTATACTTAGAACACAGTTAAATGCAAAACACACAGTTAAAGCAATAAACACATATGTCATCCCAGTACTCACATACTCTTTTGGAGTTATACATTGGACTCACACAGATCTCGAGCAACTCCAAAGGAAAACAAGAACAACACTTACTAAGCATAAACAACATCATCCTAAATCCGCCACAGAAAGATTAACCCTTCCACGTAAAGAAGGCGGACGTGGCCTGATTGACATAGTTAACCTTCACTACAAACAAATACAGTCACTGCGAGAGTTTTTCTACAAGAAACAAGAAACATCACAGTTACATAAAGCAGTAACTCTAGCAGACTCAAATAACACACCATTAAACTTACACTCACAACATACAGACATGACACAACATATAAAAAGCATAGACAACATTAAGCAATCATGGGCTCAAAAGGCTCTCCATGGCAGGCATCCTTACGACCTGGCCCAGGATTTTGTTGACAAAACTGCGTCAAACAGCTGGTTAGATCGGGGATGCCTCTTTGGGGAGACGGAAGGATTCATGATTGCCATACAGGATCAGGTCATAAATACTAAAAACTACAGAAAACACATACTCAAAGATACAACACTCACAAATGACACATGCAGAAAATGTCACATCATGCCAGAAACTATACAACACATCACTTCTGGTTGCAAGCTCTTGGCACAGACAGATTACTTACATAGACACAATCAAGTAGCAAATATAATACACCAAGAGCTTGCAAAGAAACACAAATTGGCAGACATCCACGAACCATACTACAAGTATATTCCACAGACAGTATTGGAAAATAACACGCACAAAATGTATTACGACAGAGCCATAATCACAGATAAAACAATTTACCACAACAGACCAGACATCACACTCATTGACAAACACAATAAAATCACATACATTATAGACATAGCCATTCCAAACACTCACAATGTACAAAACACATGCACTGAAAAAATTAGCAAGTACACAGAACTCGCCCAGGAAATCAGGCATCTGTGGAGGATGGATAGGGTGCTTATTGTACCTGTTGTTCTCTCCTGTACAGGTGTGATACCACACACGCTACACAAAAGCCTGGGAACATTAGAATTGAGTAGAAATACATACATAACACTACAGAAGGCCACTATATTGAATACATGCCACATTGTTAGGAAATTCCTGAATACAGACACTGACACACTTATTTAATTTGTTTTGGTTGCTTTGCCTTGACTCTAGTCCGGCATAGTACACAGCCACTGGTTTAAGCCGAGTATTACCCACTAAACCCAACACAATAATAATAATAATAAAGAAATGTGCAAAGAAGAAGCTAATCATTTACAAAAATTACAAATATAATGCTCCTATAGTGTTAGATATCTATTTTTACTTTTTTCATTTTCCTTCTATTTTTTCATTCATCTACCACATACTTTTACAAAAGTTAGACGGGTTTTATATTAAAAGCACCAATGGGGTTCGTATTTCACGCATCGCCATCTTGAATTAACTTATGTCTGTCCAGACCAAATTTTAAAAAACGTGAACATCACACAGATTAATATGTACTCCTAAGTCTCTGGAACGGAATACATGCACCAGTAAACCTACAACTACACGATTTATATTTTACAAATAATTAAATTCACTTAGCATTCAGAACTTTCGAATTTTGAAAAACACAAATTTGCTGATTCACTATGGACAACCGTTTAACTGAAGTGAAACGGGTTTTCCCCTTGCTATGGATGTCTGCCTAGTGCAGTTCAGCCACAATCCGCTATAGTTCGCCTTTATTATCAGTTTGAAATGGAGGGGTTCCATAATACCACCTTCTCCCTTAAATTAATAACTAAAGCTTTGACGAGATAATCTCCATTAGTGTATTACCAATACTTAAATTTAAATAAATTTAAGTTTTGGTATGATAGAACTAAATTACACGAGTACAAGGCCGTGGCTAGAGCAGGGTAAACTTAGCCTGTTACTAATTTTAAAATATTTCATTTCATACTATAATTTTTCATGCTCGAACGAGACAATTTTCTATGAATTTATTAGTTGCCCCCACGTAACGATTTTGGAATTTTGGCTCCCCATCATCTTGACTCCCTGGGCACGTGCCCTCTCTGCCTCCGCCTTTCCACGGCCCTGCCGGATTAAGAAAACATACCATCGTCATCGTCACCATTCAGCCAACCTATAAAAACTGCAGCCCTTCCTATTAAATTAATCTCGTTTATCGTCTTTGGTAAGCAAATCGGGATTTCGGATATTGCAGACGATGATTTTAATATTGCAATATCGTCGTAGTAGCCATTAAACTCTTCGTAGATTCTCACTTCATCAATTTCGTACCACTTCCTACTTCCATTTTTCAAAATGTACATGCTGTAATGCTCTGCTGTACTAAACCAAAAATTGTAACGAAGATATAAGTCCATATATAAATATCATTATATTTATTTGAATATATATATATTTTTTACCTTGCCTCCGAGTAACAATGAGCAGCAGTTATGATTCGGAATTCGTCTATGAGAAAACCAAGACAAATAACTGCTGAATCGTTCTTTCTAATGACTGAAACCTGTTTGGAGCATTTTATTATTAACTAAATTGTTTTATATTAAAGTAATAATAATAATAATAAACTAACTATCCAAGGAAAATTTCCCTGTTGAAATTCATGTTTATTTTCAAGAGTTCTGTTTAATTTTCTTGGCTGTATTATGGAATCGCCATATTCGGACGATTCCGTTGAAGGAAAAGAAATTCCCGAATTTCTTTCTTCTTCCTCCAGGTGTTTTATTCCACATTCGGATTCTAAAACAAAGCAAAATTTATAAAACAAATTATCACGCATTTGTAATACAGGTANATACTGACACTGACACTGACACTGACACTGACACACTTATTTAATTTTAGTTTTGTTTTGGTTGCTATGCCTTGACTCTGGTCCGGCATAGTACACAGCCACCGGTTTAACCGAGTAAAACCCACTGAACCCAACATAATAATAATAAACTAACTATCCAAGGAAAATTTCCCTGTTGAAATTCATGTTTATTTTCAAGAGTTCTGTTTAATTTTCTTGGCTGTATTATGGAATCGCCATATTCGGACGATTCCGTTGAAGGAAAAGAAATTCCCGAATTTCTTTCTTCTTCCTCCAGGTGTTTTATTCCACATTCGGATTCTAAAACAAAGCAAAATTTATAAAACAAATTATCACGCATTTGTAATACAGGTAAATGCGGCTCTACTCGGATCATTACAACACCTTGCAAAATTGCATGCAACTTTGCAGGACGTTGTAATTGATGTAAGTCAGATATTGAATTTAATAATAATTATTATATATTTGGAAGTTTTATTCACCTCTGACGAGTTGCCCGGGAAGTGAAGAAATTGCGCAACATACCAATGGTACTATTCCCGAGAATCCACAAGGCACAGGGATTTTCCTTTGTTTTATGAGTTCTTTTGCAATCGAACACTTTCCAAATTCGATGCAAATGCCTTTTTCTCCGAGTTTTTCGTGGCAACGCTTTGTTTCTTCGGGAAAATTCACTAAAAATGAAATAATAATAATAATAATTGTGGGTAGATTCTACGATTAGGCCTACTGTATCTTTAGATATTTATAAAATAACACTACTACTTACTCGATAAATGGAAACAAAGCCAACTTTTTCATAAATTTTATTATTATATATTCATGTTTAACACTAAATTTAGCTTGTTTATGTACATTTATTAATTCCACACGCAAAGTATTTGTACAAAAATAAAAATACAGTTTCTAAATAACACGATTAAATCAATTTTATAAGTATTTGAAGAGAAAACACACACAAAATACGCATCTAAATGATTAAAACAGCAAATTTTTTGATGAGTTAAAAATATTTTTTTGAGTTATTTTGGCTCTAAAAATGTAAGAAAATGCAATAAGAATTCAGAAATAAATAAAATTTAATCAAAATTAATTTGAAATTAATTGTAATAATTTCAAGATAAAGGTAACCCAATGAGGTTTAATTTTCAAATTGCAGGACTATAAATTTCCACCGTCCTCCGTCTATCTGTCTGTCCTTCGTTACTCGAGAAAGGAGTCCGATGAAAATCGAGACCGGATATGAAAAGCTTAGGGCCCGGAGGCCTCGATTAATTTTTAAGTTAAAATATGATTAAAAATTGAGGCTCTGCACTGTGACGACGTCACAATAAATAATTAGGATTTTTCTTTATAATAATTAATACACATAGGCCTACTTAAAATATAATATGTTATGTGCAGTTTAATTTAATAGACTCTTGTGCCCCCAAGACAACAAAAACTAATTAAATATATTAAATAATACAAATTTCTATATATAATACTGCTTAAAATTCTTCAATATCTCGTCAAGTATAGAACCTCTTGTGGTTATAACCTCAGAATCTCACTCAGGCTATAACCATAACGGGAAAAAATCTTACTTAAATATTACAAGGTCAGCCATGGGGGTTGTCCAATATTTTAAAAAATTTCTCAAGAAAAATTTCAAAATCTTGAGCAATACATTTAATGATGATAAAGTATTGTAATAAAAGTATTATACAATTTAATTATAGTTATAATATTGATATTTATGCCGAGATTGTTAATTATATTCTGTCTTCTGAAAGAATTCTTCATAACTTTTGAAGAAGGAAAGAAAAAAAAATGCAAACAAGAGTTGTATAGAGTACATTACCCTTATTACACAATGCAAAGAAATAACTTTAAATGTTTTTTTTTTAATTTAGTGGCTGTAGGCCAAATCTAAAAACTATAAAGAAAATTTGATGAATAGCCACAATATTTATAAATTTAGCTACACAATTTCATCAAAATTTAGATTTTATTTATTTATTTATTCTTAAAATGTTTATTAGGAAATTCACAGAAGTAGGAAGATCAGTTGAAACTAATAATGAAATAAAAATAATTGTGATGGAGATGATGATGATGGCACTATCATCAATTAGAACTGATCTCTTGTAGTCAAACATAATTATTTAATAATAATAATAATAATAATGATGATGATGATGATGATGATAATAATAATGTAGTTTAAATTTAATTTAAAAATTTCATTTAAAATATCTATTGGCAAATTTTATTTGTTGAATCATTTATTATTATCATAAATAAATTACAAGTTCCACTTTATTTAGTATTCCGTAGAGAATAAAATTGCGTAATTCTATACGTATCGTGAAAATATTTATAAATATTACATAATTATTTCGAAAAAAACTATATATTTATATATACGATTAATTACTAAGATTAAGAAATACTTACCTTCGATTCCCGAAATTTCTTTTGATGATAGCAGACAGATAAGAATTAAATGAAATTTCATTTTGGTAAATTTTTCAAAGGAAATTTTAATAAATTTTCATATAGTAATGTAAAGAATTGACTTGTCTAAAGGATGGTATTTCCCTTTGATCAAATGACCTTTACATTTCTTCCCAAGAAAAACTGGTTTCCTAAGTTACTTCTTGTTAAACTCGTAGCATTCGTTTTAATTGTGTTTTTAATAATCACAAATGAAAATGGAGCTTAAAAAAAAGAAGACAGGTAAATGATTAGTCAATATTTTCTACGAAATAAATCACAATAACGATATTTCACATCAAATGTTAAAGGGGATCGAGGATCGACTCCCGTTAACCTTTTGAACTCAAAGAAATTTAGTTTTTTTAATAAATTTATTTATTTATTTATTTATATCATAACATGAGATAATGCCCCGAAAGGACATTAAATATGACCCATTGTTTTTAACATGAAAAATGTACTGTACACAATTAAAAGTGTAAATAAAATCTTAAGAAATGTACGGACATGGAATTATTATTATTATTATTTTTAGGATTTGAGAATTTCTTCATAAAGAAAAATTAATTAATTATAATTAAAGATCCACCGGCAAGAGGGGATTTCACGAGAACAAGAAGAAATATTTAAAATAGAATTCTCAGAAAATTATCCCGGATCTTTAAAGGATGAGTTGAAAAAAAATAATTCAGGATTTGGCATTTTATTAACTGACTAAACTGGAAGGAATTTGAAAGTAATCCTTATGAAGATTCGATCACGCTTGACGTTAATTTATTCGAATATTCTTCTTATGAAATAGATTTTTAAAAAATGGTTTATGATATATTTAACCATATATAAATATTCAAAATTATACGTCATATTTCAAAAATAACCTTTAATATATATAACCAAATTGCTGTAAAATTCTAATATAAACACTTATTAACTTACTACTAAAATGTCCCCCATTGTTATGAACTCCTTGTTTTAAAAAATAATGCATCTATGTAATAAATAATGCATTTGGCCTTTTGTGTTCTATGAGCGGTAAAGGGGCACACACACACATAAAAAAATGCATATATTTAAATTTTAATTTGATTAGCATAAATTTTGTCAAATAAATTGTCAAACACACAACTAAAAAAATGGTAGTAATAATTCAAGATAGCGGGTGTCTGCCGATCTGAATGATCCGGGTTCGTGTCCGGGTCGGATTTTAAGGAAGTTTTATCGATGATTTCACCCGGATACGTCGAAGTTCCTTATCTCGCCATCCCGAGTGCCTTTTTACGCGTGGATGGTGGTGCGATGACCACGAATAAAAAGATCTTGGTATCCCTTCTTGGTACAGAGGGGAGAAATGTTTCAAAAATGACCAATTCTACGGTTGTATTTGTCAAAATATAAAATTCCCGAAGAACGAAAGCTGTATTAGCGTAACACAATGATTATTATACTGTATAACAGTGTATATTATACTGTATTCCTAACCTCTTCGAAGCCGCGGTACATTTTCAATTAAGTTTTTTTCGGCAGAATTCTTAAGATAACCAGTAGTTTTAAGGTTATATGATGTTAAATCTCAGCCCTAGGCAAAATACTATATTTTTTATATCATAGAATGTATTACGAAGAAATTAATTATCATGCCAACGCGTTATTTTATATATTTCTTTTAATTTTAAGTTTTTAAATATTTACAATTTGAAACCAGAGAATCTTTTGAATTACAGGGCTAGGCGAATGCCCTGTTTGCATATGCATAAGATATGCACCGCTTACCTTAATACATTCAACAATGATAGTGGCCTTTATTATAAATACAGTAATCAGTGTCGGTCGAGGAATGCATTTTAGTTATTTCAAGTTTTATTTCACTCGAATAAAGAATGCCATTTTTTAAATTACAATAATTACTGCTTTTACTATCCAGGCTGCTATTTATAACAGAGGGAAAGTATGGTGATTGGTCGAAAAATGACCCCTAAGATTTTTACATTTTGGATTCGGGGAACCTTGAAACGTCGAGAAATGCAAAAAACTTCGAGGGGTTTTTCTGTATGGATGGATGTTAGTGTGTGAGGGGACACATTGTTTTGTTCACTCAATTTGGAGCTTAACTTAATAACTCCTATCCCTTTTATCGAAAATTTCTGAAATTTTGCAGGGAGGTTTGTTTATTAGGAGAATTGATGCTATTAAATTTTGGTGATTAAAGATCGAGGGATTGGGGAGATAGAAGAGGCCGCGTGTCAAATCAAGAGTAGGGTCGGACTTAATTAATTAATAAATATTACTCGTTATTAGCATTTGCACTTTTTTTAAATACAGGTATACCTCGCCTTACGTCGGTAATTGGCTCCAGGAGAGGCAACGTAAGTCGAATTTACTTGTCTCCGAATCTACTTGTCACTAGGCTAAACCATAAATTACCATTCCCGGTTCTGTATTTTATTTATTAATGCATTTTTAATAATATATGGTTAATAAGGATTTATTTTAAGCTTACAAACAAATAAATTTTAGTTTTTAATATAGTACAGAAAAAAGTAATCTAAATTTACGAATGCAGGTACTGTAAATACAGTACATACTTGATAATGTATATATTTTAATATGATTTTATGTGCTTTAAACGTTTTTCTAGTGATATTACGAATTCAATATTTGTGGCGGACAGACGTAAAGTCGAGTAAAATGACTTAAACTTGATTTTTATTTTTCCATATACTTTTTTGACAAACGACGTATAA
>NW_019385996.1:176585-183935 GCF_000671375.1 Centruroides sculpturatus | reverse complement strand
ATACTTGCTTTATTCTTCATAAGTACTTAGCACCATATAAGGAAATTTATAAAGACCTTTTAACTAGAAGCAAGCAATCTAAAATTACATACATTTTGCAAAAGGTAAAGCATGAGTCTGAAGATAATGCAGAAAAATGCTCAGAGGATAAGGATAACTTGCCAAAAAGAAACGCTCTCGGTTAATTAATAGTGTTTTTAGTAATGACGAAGAAAATATTGTTTAATTTATATTAATATGTATCACTTAAAAATTTTAATGAAGATATTTATCTTAATTATGAAAATATACCATCATGTTTTTTTAATTTTTGGCACCTAACCCTCCTTTTCGTATTAGTTCCTTGTTTCGTATAACACGGATTCGCATAACACGGCAATTTTTTGGAACCCGTATAACACGGTAGTTACTACCGTGTTATACGGGGGTTACCTGTATTATTATTATTATAAAATGGCGAAAAGCTTAATTTTCATTAATAGCTCAAGTTCCATTAAAAGCTCAAGTTTCATTAATAAAATTGTCATTCTTTTTTTAGTCTTTCCGCATTGTGGTCACTGAGAGGGCCTTTTTAGCAAGCCCATTATGGGTTAGGCCAGGCTCACAATGGGGCAGCCGTATTTTTTCGACCCGTCCGGATTCGATTCCAGGTTCCCCAGAGCGATAGGTTGTCACCTTGACCGCTCGGCCACCCGGTCGCTCTTTCCCACTAATGACAATGAATTCGTTAATTTGTAATGCAAAATAGCATTGAAAAGTTTGTTGGAAACCTTTACCTCAGTATAACGTGCTTTGTCATTTATTCTTACAATTTATGCTATGAGCAAGAAGAATCTTGATTTTTTTTCGCGTCATTGCTAATTATAATTTTAACAATTTGCAACAAACAGGTAAAAATAACGAACGCTGTCACAGTATGCGGTTTTCATTTTAATGCAATCCACTAATCTTACATGAAGTAATTTGAAATGTGTTAGTAGTATTGATATTTATAACACAACCACCACTATTAGCAGCAGTATCATCAGTATCATTTGTTTGTAATCACGTTTTATATATATATATATGTTTGTTTATGCACAGAGGTAGAAACCTTTCTAAATCGGAATCTGATAACGCCGCATGTATTATGACAGGTAGATAACTTATTACTTCTGCGCTGTAAGCACTAAGAAGGGCATATTCAGGGCCCAGCGTGTGTTCGGGAAAGCCTACAGTAGAGCGTCGTGGCGGTGATGGATGGGGCCCGAAATATCCGGGACAGACCAACCCCGAAAAATTCCTGAGATATTTTGATCTGTTTGGATCCCGGGCCCTCGGGTTTTCTTTACGCATCTAACACCGAAACGGGCTATTTCCCACAGAAAGTCCTCCCAGGAGGCATTCTCCTTCAACAGATCGCACATGTGTACAAATACACCAAACCAACTAATCGCAATTGCAGGTTTTAATTTATCTGTTAAACGTTATTACGCGAGTATATATGTATAAAATATTTGTAAGATAATTTATAATTAAGGCATGAGAAGTTTAGTAGTAAACCAACCACGCATTGTATTAATTATAAAAATAAACCAGTATATTTCAAATAACAGTTTTTTTTTTAGTTGCGGATATCCATAGTCTTCCAGTAAACAAACGCACTCGAATTTTCGCGGAACACTTAAGGCAGATTCGGAGAATACTAGCGTCCTGTGGTACACCGGTTGCATATAGTATTTATAACATATACTGTACTTCTTAATATCATTCAAAACATAAAATTAAAGCAAAAATTCAAAATTTATGTCATAAAAGAAAAAAAGTCTATATGATTCTATATAAAACTTAACCATTGTTAATTGTAAATAAGTAAGCAAACAAACAATACACTACGTTTCACGCGGGGCGTTTTGTTCACTACTTTAACGTTTTACAGATGACGTGCCAATCGCGGCACAATCTCAAAATATGGCCTTTCTTATGGGTATACTGCAACGAGCTAGAATATACCACATAGAGTGGCTGTGACTATGGTTACAGCGCTCTTAAAGACACTACATGTACTATCGAAGAGTACATGTCGTTGCCTTTAAGAGCGCTGTAATTAAATGTGTAAATTATGGTTGTGTAAAGACAACCAGCTGTAAATATTTTAGCTGATTGTCTTTACACAACACAAATGCCACGCCCCTTGACTAAAAAGAAAATGGCGGACGTGTATTCAATTTTCCTCAAACAGGCGTAGCTTCAGCCACACTATGTAGTTATATTCTAGCTCATTGGTACAGGACGGCCGATGGCTAAGCGGTCAAGGTGGCAGCCCACCGCTCTGTGGGACCCGGGATCAAATTCGGACGGGTCAAAAAATTCCCCAGGAATTTTTCGGGGAGTGGTCCATTCGGATATGTCGGGCCCCGTCCCTCACCACCCGGGCACCCCATTGTGGGCCTGGCCGAACCCATAATGGGCCTGCCCTAAGAGGACTTCCTAGTGCCCACACGGCGGAAAGAGGAAGAAGAAGAAAAAAAAGCTCATTGATACACTGTACCGGGAGAATTTACGCCAATCAAAGTTACCGAACGAAATAATTTTGTACATAGAGGAAAGAAAACGTTGTTTGATCGAAGGAGAAGGAATAATTTGAGGAAATCTTATCATTTGTCATGGAATTTGAGAAAATCAAACCGGCAGTAGTAGGATTTTTTACATCGCCTTGTAATAAAACAAGTGATGTAGGAGTTAAACTTCCTTTGTGTTATTGCTTAAGACTGTATAAGGTTTCAGGCGATGACGTTCTCAAATTTGTAAAGTTAAAATGAATATTATTTTTTTAAATTTTAATTTAAAACAGTTCAGTATTATTTGTATACAATAATGAAAAGGAAGAATATTGTATTGCATTGAAAAATAATCCAGTATAAACGTTAGCCCATGGCCAAAGTTATTTCATTATTTGAAAAAAATAATCAGGTTGGTTGGTTTAAGTTATGGCAACGTAATACTTGGGCGATCTGCCTAGGGGGATGCCTTCCGGGAGGTCTTTTTAAGGGTAACTAGCCACTATTCAGGCGTTACAGACGTGGAGGAAACCCGAAAAACTCCACGTGGCCAGCCCTTTCTGCCAAGGCGCGAATACACAACCAAACTCCCAGTGTTTACGGAACGGAACAGCTTGGCCACTGGTGGGACGAAAAAATAATCAGAAAACGGATAATTTTTATTATAGCCAATGCTGAAATAATAATAATAACAAAGAAAAAGTGTTCTCTGCAGAAAATGATAATTTTTGAAATTTTTTAATCATCAACTGCAGAAAATGATAATTTTTGAAATTTTTTAATCATCATTATTGGCAGTGACCGTTGTTTGGATATGGTTTATTTAACTTTTTTTTCGGAAAATCGGGGGTTCTCGGCCTTTTCATTGTGGGCTTGGCCGAACTCGTGGCTAAAAATGGCCTCTTTAGTGCTCACAGGGTGAACAGTCAGAAATGGAAAAAGAATCATTCCGTGCTATGGAGTTGTATACAGCGACGTGTTACAGCTCCGTGGGTCCCAGGCAAATTTGAATTAGGGGCCCGTGTATAGTGTTGACTTTACAGACTTCGGGGGGGGGGAATTTTTTGGAGAAATACTTTATTATAAAAGATTGGCTTGGCATCCCCAGTTGTTGGGGGCCCTGGCAATTGCCGTTTTTGCCCGTAGGATAACTCGCCCCTGTTTATATATAAAGAAGTAAAATAATAACTGTTATATATAGGTATATAATAACTAAAAATTTAAAAAATTACCTGTTAAAATATGTTGTGTATCTTTGTTTTACTAATTCTTCACAGAAAAAAATAATAATATGCAGTTTCCTTTCACTAGTGGCTACAACGTTTAGCTTTCTTCCACGAAGTTGCCATAATTGCAGGATGTGGCGAGGTGTCGTCCCGTTTTCAGAAGCTTCCCGAATGCAAATGTGGTGTGTGATTAACTAAATATGGTGATGCTTAGTTAACGCATCTCCATATTTAGTTAACCATCTTACAAAATCATAAAATTCGTTTAATGATTTTTCGAGAAAAATTTGCTGTTGTGTAGGATGAGACAAAGCAGCAACTGCCTCCCTTGTGGATTTCTATGGGAAAACTGGCCCCGATTTGGCGTTAGACGCGTGAAGAAAACCTGCCCAACACTAAGAGAGCCTTTCCCCCCGGCTTGAGATAAATTTGGCTAGGCCCGACATAGCCCTCATTGTAAATTCCTGGTGGCTACGACCTAGAGTACCTCAGAGCCGCAGTGTGATGCCTTTGAAGTCCCGTTTTCTCTGCCCTCAAATATACAGAAAGGAGGATTGAAAAAAAAAAATTGATTTTCAATCTGCTTTGCTCGATAAGGCCTCCAATAATTCATTGCAGGAACCTCAAAATCATAGTCATACCGCCGACTAGCGGCAAGAATTTAAAACAACAATACGAATTTTTCAATAATTAAAAAAAAACTTTCGTATCTTTTTTTTAAATAAAAATATTAAAAATTAAAAGCAAAGTTTCGTTCCAAACGCTGCAACTTTATGAATTTAAATATCCTCATAGCTGTCGTCATGGTGGCCAATAGGGTAAGCGGGCCCGAGGTAAAATACGTATTGAAAGCCCTGTAGTAAATTAAATTATTATATTAAATTAAAGGAAGTAATGAAAAACAATTACGTAGGTCCCTAAAAGAAATCTCTTAGGGCCCAGGGCAATTTGATCCTTTTGTCCACCCTCCGGGCGTCTCTGGATGTCGGGACATTGCATGACCCAATTATCCAAAGAAAAAGAATTTGAAACATTTAGAATTACCAAATGCCAAAAGTTTGGAGCCCACCAGTGATGCTTTCTTCACGTTCGTTACACGTAAAAGGGGCAGTTTACCGCGGAAAGTCCTCCCTCTCGCAGCTCGCCCACGTGTCGCGTTGCCCCACACGAATAAAACCAAAGCGAAACCAAACCGAAAGTTTCTTAACGAAAAAATGTTTAAAAATAATATCTACTCCTGTGTATGCCACAGTTATGCAATGTACACAAATTCTAATAAATTCGAATTTAGAAAAGGGTGCTGGCATGCGACTAGCTTCATAAATAAATTTAATACTGTATTTTGTTTATATAAGATTTTAATTGAGAAAATTCTTTCCGTATCGTCAATTACTCGTGAAGCCTAAACGACGCCTAAAAGATGTTTATACAGAAATAGCAAAAGAAACATTGGATTTTTATGCCCGATATCATTAAAAGTCTACGATTCTAATCGACAATATACGAAATATTTTCCAAGATTTACCACACAATTAATATTTTAAGCGTTCGTTTCCGAGTGTTGGAATGTTCGTAAACGAATTCGGAACCGTTTAGAACTATGCGATTATAGAATTTACTTAGAGAAGAATTTCCTTTATCGTTAAGTAAACAAATACTTCTGAACTGTTTCTGTCTTCCCACTTGTCTACTAATATAAAATCGTGTATCAGTGTTCACTCCAAGCAGAAAGTTCTGAAGCCGTCGTAAACAATTGAACGGTTTACAGTTATTGGTATGTACCAATTGTTATAATTATTTTTTTCATTTTTTGACTCTCCGCCAAGTAAACCTTTCGTCATACCCTTCATGGCATGGTAAAAGCCCTCACCGTTATGGCTGTCCCTCACCACGCTCCATTATGGGCCAGGTGGTCATCCCTCACCACCTAGCCCATAATGGAGTGGAGGGATGAAACCCACCGCCCACGAAAAATTCCTGGGGTGGTCATCGATGCGATCTAGGACCCCCAGTAGGCTGGAGTCATAATTGCCTGCAATAAGACCTTCCATATTAAATTTTACTGTTTTAATATTACTATAATTACGAGTTAACAATAGTGCAGTGTGTGTGTGTATATATATATATATATATATATTATTATTATTATTATGGTTGATAATGAATCGTAATTATTATTTTTTTAATTTTTAACCAAAACATTTAAATTTTATTCATTACCAACTTCAAAATATTTCTGTTAATTATATTAAACACGCTGCGTAAGAAATATTTACAAAAGATAGCATACCGATTATTATACTTAAATATTTACGTTACGTACTCAATATCGCCATTTTGTTTACGGTTACAGATAATTTCAAATACGGGATTCTATATTTAGTTAGAGATGCCCGTACGTGTTTCTCTCTCGAGTGCCAATGCCACGAATTTCGGGAGCACTGTATCAATGTACGCTCGTGTACACGATAATTTAAACAAGTTGTACTTACCTTGCTTAAAAAAAAGCATTTAAAGTACTTTATTAAATTGTAATTAATGTAGAATATTTCCAAATATTTTAAATAGGTCATTTATAATAGAGGTGGGTTAATTCTAGGGCTGCGCTCCGGCCACCGACCAAAATTTCGGCTAACCAGATAAAAACCAGGCAGTTGGTCGTGGGTTCGTGCCCGGCCACGTAGAGCTTTCCGGATTTTCTTCACTCTTGTAACATCTAAATAGGCCTGTTTCCCTTACAGGGCCCCCGGGAGGCATCCTCCCTCGGTAGATGGCCCACCTGTCACCTTGCCGTGTACCTGTGCGCAAAAGTTTTATGCATTTTGCGTAAAACTGTTGAAAACATACACCGACATTAAACCAATAACAAAATGCAGCAACGAATTGCGCTTTTTCCAGCAACAATTAAAATTGCGCGTGGCGCCATCTGTTACCAGATTAATAATGTAAAAAAAATTTAAGTTATTATTATAAAATAACAAAAAGCTTAATTTTCAGGGTGGAGACAAGTTTTATAGATAATTATAGATGCTAATAACGAGTAAAATCGTCATTAACACACTATCCCTTCCATCTTCCCATCCCCTGGACCTTTAACCGCCGAAATTTAATAGCATCGATCCCCCTAATAAGCGAACTTCCCTGTCAAATTACAGAAATTTTCGAAGAAAGGCACGCGAGTTATTAAGTTACCAAATGGATGAACAAAATCCATACAGGAATCTTCCAATTTTTGCATATCTGGGTGTTTCAAGGTCCCGATTCCAAAAAATGTAAAAATTTTGGAGGGAGTCAGTTTTTGACCGATCGCCGTACTTTCCCTGTTCTATATAATATCCAGAAAAGTAAAATACAGGTAACCCCCGTATAACACGGCACTTCTATAGCACGGATTCGCTCTAACACGGTTCGAGAATTGGTACCATCCCCCGTATAACACGGTACTTTTATAACACGGATTCACTCTGACACGGTTCGAGAAATGGGTAAACCCTCATACAACATGAAATGTAATAAATTTTTACATACTTAAGTACTAATAGTTCACGAAAATTGTTATTTTCGTGAAGTATTAGTACTTCAGT
>NW_019385996.1:166943-176099 GCF_000671375.1 Centruroides sculpturatus | reverse complement strand
ATCAGCGCTGTCCAACTGGCGGCCCGCCAAATAATTTTTACGGCCCGCGAGTACATTTTACTATGAATAAATTTATGTTACTAAATTATTATTATTAATATTAAAATTATTTTACTACCGTGTTTACCCGAAAATAAGACAGTGTCTTATATTAATTTTTGCTCTGAAAAATGCGCTAGGTCTTATTTTTTCCAGGAAGAAGAATTCACATTTATTATTGAACAAAAAAATTCCCAAGTCGAACTTAGACGAGAGTGACGTATATCCGGTGTGTCGAACTGTCGCGTTTTTATAGCGTCAACATCGGACTCGCTGACCAATTAGTGCTTACAGACCGTAGCACTATGCAAATGTCACGTGGCGTGATTCCCGGCCGACCAATTAGCCATCACCAACCTTCTTGGCCCTCGAAATGTTTGGTGAAGAAAATATGGCCCGCGGGCTATGATAAGTTGGACAGATCTGCTTTAGTGTACTGTATAAAGTAATAATTTAAAAGACGAATGACGTAATTACCATTAGGTTGGTTTATTTGTTTACGTCGAGGAGATCTGTCTTGGGAGGTTTCTAAGGGAAACTGGCCCCTATTTAGGTGTTAATAAGGTGAAGAAAAACCCGGAAAACTCCGCGTGATCAGGCGTGAACCCACGACCAACACCAGTGCTCTGTAGCACGTCGGATTAACGAACTTCAACTGTATGTATGATTTTTTTTTCATTCAAATTACAATTTTAATTAATTTGAATGAATTACAAAATTACAAAATTTTAAGAATAACCCTTAAAATTAATTTTAGAGTTATTTACGTGCCGATAAACCTTAATTTTACTGTAAGCAGAGTCAATATTTAAGTTTATTCATTTTCACAAAGCGTCATTCTCTGTGACAATGTCTAGAAAACATCATTTAATATCTCACGTACAGATACAGTACGTAAAATGAAGAAATATTTATAGTAACTGTCCATCATTTACTTGACATTTTTTTTTTTTCGAATTTCTTCAATACAATTGGATCGAAACCAGCTCTTTTTATGCCGCATCTCGCAGGTAGATGGTAATTACCACGAGTCTTCTAAAGGCAAATCCGACGTTTGACGTCACCATAAAAAAATTCCTCTTACGAGACCGAATAGAAGAGCGAGACTGACGCAACGTTGTGACGTCAGCAAAACTCACCTTCGGGTCATTTTCCATTCGACACTTACAAAAAGAGTGTAACTGATCTAGAAGGTCGCAAATTGAAACTTCCATTAAGTGACAAATTCTAAATCATAGCCTTTTTAGGTCGCTCTCACTAATTAAATAATCATATTTATTATACATAACCACGGGGGGATCCGCAGAAAATTTTCCAGGATGAAAGGAAACTAAAGTTTATTGACGTAACTAATTTCTGCGGGTTTTTTCACCAGTAGATTATAGTATAGTGTGTTGCATCGATGTCAGGTCCAATAGTACCTTCCACGGTTTCTATTATAATTTGGGAATTTTCCCTCGATCCCAGGGAGGGACAAGTGCCCCGTTTGCCCCCCTCTGCGGGTGCCCACTTACCATACCTAACCTATAAAAACGAGTAAAATACCATGGAATTTCAAACTAAGGATTCTTTTTATTTTTTTCACTTTGGTTACCGGTAAAGTGTGAAACTTTGTCACGCGAACCGTGACCATGAGAAATTTTAATTGTCTCGTTAGAAATTTCGTCATTTTAATCGATACGTTTCGAGTAATTGCGACTACGAAACACAATTTCAATTTTATTCCGAGAAAACAATATTTCTAATTGTTCTTTAACGACGTCCTCGTCACCTCATGTTTTTTTTTTTTCTGGCTTAAATTTCATCGCTTAATTACATATCTTTCGATCAATTCGCGTAATCTTCGAGTCCATTAAAATTTCATTATGAAAATTCCTGTTTTTTTACATTGCTAACGATGCGGTCGAATTGTATTTAGCACGACACAACACAGGCTTAAATTGATCAATCTTAAGCGCACTTACTTGGGTATAATCCTCTCGAAAAGTATATTAATTCCGCGTTATGTATCTACGTGTAAAGCTTGTGCCATTTTATTTGTGAATAAGTTAAATATCTATTTAAAAATCCACCACAGTTACCTAACTTTCCCCGCAAGTGTTAAAATTGTATGTGGCGCCATCTGTTATAAAGTTTTTAAATAAAATCTCGTATTATTAATTCTTAATTTCGAGGGTAGGGATGTTTTATAAAAAAAATTATGGTAATAACGAGTAAAATCGTCATTAGATCGACCCTACTGGAGATATACACGACCCCTTTATCTCTCCACCCCCGTCGACCTTTAACCACCAAAATTTAGTAGCACCGATCCCCTAATACGCAAACCTCCCAGAAAAATTTCAGAAATTTCCGACAAAAGGCACGGGATTTATTAGTCTTCAAACAGGTTGAATGAAACCCAGAATCCAAAAAATGTAAGAATCTGGGAGGCGCTCGCCATATTTTCCCTTGTTATACACAACAACTGGGAAATAATAAAAAAAATATATTAAAATTGTAATTCCATTTTATTCGAGAAAATAAATAAATAAGTCAAAGTTTGAAAGGAGATAAAAAAGAGTATATTTAATTTTGAACCCGGTGTACCGTTTACGCAGACCTGTACGAATATAATAAAAGAATTCCATCCCTCGTCGTACCAATCAGGAGTCCACAAACGATTTAAAACTTCATTAAAACTTTATTTAATAATAATATTTACAACCAATTTGAGTCGTGTGGCAGGACATAGATCTGTTGTAAAATAGTCTGACTATAAATTTGACATTTAATTTACAAGGAACTTCATTGCACCAATAAAAAAAGGGAAGATCACACAAATTCGAGGGATTATAAAAACTATTCGTTTATACTCGTCGTATCTTCAAATAGCATTTATGCAAACGTTGAATCACGTGACACGGAAAGTTTTTATTGTCTGTCTTTTTTTTTTATGTTTAACATTCACTTATCAAAATAAGAATAGCATTCGAATACTGTTAATGATTTTTTACAGCCCAAAAGAGGATCCGTTCCAAATTCCATTGATTTTCTTTCGTCAAATGAATGGAATATTCTAATCTTTCTATTTTCTAAAAGAAAATGGTCTCGTCCTTAATTATTAAAATCACTGGGGAAAGGTTTTAAATTAATAGGGAGTAGTTAGAGACTTCCACAAGGCACCCACAAAGTCTTACTCTGCTCGTCTTCGACGCACGTTTTAATTTGTGTGCACATGTAAGCCAAATTCGAACCGGGAATCACAGCTGAAAAGAATCTTTCTTAAAAATGTGCATTTAATAAATTTACGGTAAAATGTCAAAGAATGATAAACTTAATCGTTTTAAACTTACTTATATTTCAGATTTTTATAGGAAAGAAAGTTTCTATAGAATTTTTACCAGAAACACATCCTGTCTTTTAGGTTAATTTTATTCTTATCAACAACAACTAAATTATAATATTAAAAAACAATTATCCAAATTGTTTAACATTAGCTGGGACAATGGGGCATTTTATATCATCATAGTATTTTTTTGATTCTTAATTAAAAGGTTTTATCAAATTAGTATAAAATCAAATGCATTTGAACTATTGCATAATGTATTTCAAGCTTAACTAGTTTCACTTAATTGATTTTAACCATAACACAGTAAAACTTCTGTAACTGGAATATTTCTTTGACTCCAAGAAAAACAAAGCATTCCATAGGTTTCTGTGGAATGGCAAAGGAATTTAACATCTCCATCTTGAATTTCCTTGAGTTGATTCATGGAAATTTCATGGAAATTCGATAATTAGGATAACTTTGAACAGATTTATTCTATCAAAGTGATCATAATTGTCGAATTTCCATGAAATTCTCAGGCATTTAGTTGTATCTACTTTTCGACACCCACTTTCAGTCAATGTTTCAGTCCTCAAAGTGAGAGGATCTCGCTTTATCTCGACTAGATGTACCTGCAAAACTGCTTGATTCCATTAGTTACATTAAACATTTTACTGAAAGGGTTATTTGTTTTAAACAGCCTATCAAAGATTTTGCATGTTATGCAAAAGAGAGAAAGATCTATTCAGAATCAGCATGCTTTGCTTCTATTGTTGTCTGACTCAGTTTTTTCCTGCTCCTTGGAGCTTTGAGTTAGAGAACTTTTACTGTAATTTAAATTTTATCAACCAATTACTTGTATATATGCTAAAAATGTAACACTATACTGTTTGTGGAAAGAAATGGTTGCATAAAAAAATGTTTATATAAGACTTAATTAAAATTACTTACCATTTATAATGTGTTTATATTCACTTTCGATCTTCAATGTATGTTCGTACATTTCTTTCGCAGCTTTGGTAGATATTTTCTCTGTTAAATATCTCGGATCTTTTACTTCTCTATAAAGATAAATAATAATAAATAATCACTGCTATAAATTGCCTCTTTTGCTATTGCATTTAAACTGGATGCAAATATAATGCTTAATTACCAAATTGTCTCTAATTAAAATCTGTCATATTCTTGCCATTGAATTTATTTGCATTATTTTGCTACAAGTGATTTATAATGAATCATGATATTTAAAAGAAAATTTTATGTTTGTTTTGAGATTGCAACTAATATCAAAAGTATAACTACTTTTGATATTAGTTGCAATCTCAAAACAAAACAAGTTATAGTAGAAGACAATATGGAAAAGCGATGTCACTCTTTTAACTGAAATATCTACTCATTCTGAACAATACATTTATAATATTGATACATATAACTATGTATTATAAATATATTGTTAATAAATGTATTATAAATAACCATGGATACATATTAGACTTGTTTACTCTCCTCATAAGTGGATATGCTAATAATATGATGAACTAAGAAATAATAAGAGTGGTTTGACTTCTCTTCCAATTTGCTGTCAGGAAAATGCCATTCAAAAATTGTCATATCTGAATCATAAAGTGGACAGGGCCCCATCTTGTTGAAAAATGGCACCGGGAGGAAGTCGAGATAAATTTCAGCTATGCCACTGTGCAGAATGGCAAAACAGCATTTCTCATTTCTTACAAATGGCACAGATGTCAACATTAAACATTTGCAGACTTCCAGTCTGATACAAATACAATGCAAGTTTGAAAAAATTTAGCTTGCAAAAGATAATTTTCTAACTTTTATTTTATTATTTGGAGATATACAGTATTTCACTCTAAGAAACTGCAATCTATCCAATTAAAAATTAGTTCTTAAATTTTGATTCTTTAACTGAATAATATTAAATGATCCTCAATCAGTATCTGTTGCAGTCTTGTNGTTACAGCTCCGTGGGTCCCAGGCAAATTTGAATTAGGGGCCCGTGTATAGTGTTGACTTTACAGACTTCGGGGGGGGGGAATTTTTTGGAGAAATACTTTATTATAAAAGATTGGCTTGGCATCCCCAGTTGTTGGGGGCCCTGGCAATTGCCGTTTTTGCCCGTAGGATAACTCGCCCCTGTTTATATATAAAGAAGTAAAATAATAACTGTTATATATAGGTATATAATAACTAAAAATTTAAAAAATTACCTGTTAAAATATGTTGTGTATCTTTGTTTTACTAATTCTTCACAGAAAAAAATAATAATATGCAGTTTCCTTTCACTAGTGGCTACAACGTTTAGCTTTCTTCCACGAAGTTGCCATAATTGCAGGATGTGGCGAGGTGTCGTCCCGTTTTCAGAAGCTTCCCGAATGCAAATGTGGTGTGTGATTAACTAAATATGGTGATGCTTAGTTAACGCATCTCCATATTTAGTTAACCATCTTACAAAATCATAAAATTCGTTTAATGATTTTTCGAGAAAAATTTGCTGTTGTGTAGGATGAGACAAAGCAGCAACTGCCTCCCTTGTGGATTTCTATGGGAAAACTGGCCCCGATTTGGCGTTAGACGCGTGAAGAAAACCTGCCCAACACTAAGAGAGCCTTTCCCCCCGGCTTGAGATAAATTTGGCTAGGCCCGACATAGCCCTCATTGTAAATTCCTGGTGGCTACGACCTAGAGTACCTCAGAGCCGCAGTGTGATGCCTTTGAAGTCCCGTTTTCTCTGCCCTCAAATATACAGAAAGGAGGATTGAAAAAAAAAAAAATTGATTTTCAATCTGCTTTGCTCGATAAGGCCTCCAATAATTCATTGCAGGAACCTCAAAATCATAGTCATACCGCCGACTAGCGGCAAGAATTTAAAACAACAATACGAATTTTTCAATAATTAAAAAAAAACTTTCGTATCTTTTTTTTAAATAAAAATATTAAAAATTAAAAGCAAAGTTTCGTTCCAAACGCTGCAACTTTATGAATTTAAATATCCTCATAGCTGTCGTCATGGTGGCCAATAGGGTAAGCGGGCCCGAGGTAAAATACGTATTGAAAGCCCTGTAGTAAATTAAATTATTATATTAAATTAAAGGAAGTAATGAAAAACAATTACGTAGGTCCCTAAAAGAAATCTCTTAGGGCCCAGGGCAATTTGATCCTTTTGTCCACCCTCCGGGCGTCTCTGGATGTCGGGACATTGCATGACCCAATTATCCAAAGAAAAAGAATTTGAAACATTTAGAATTACCAAATGCCAAAAGTTTGGAGCCCACCAGTGATGCTTTCTTCACGTTCGTTACACGTAAAAGGGGCAGTTTACCGCGGAAAGTCCTCCCTCTCGCAGCTCGCCCACGTGTCGCGTTGCCCCACACGAATAAAACCAAAGCGAAACCAAACCGAAAGTTTCTTAACGAAAAAATGTTTAAAAATAATATCTACTCCTGTGTATGCCACAGTTATGCAATGTACACAAATTCTAATAAATTCGAATTTAGAAAAGGGTGCTGGCATGCGACTAGCTTCATAAATAAATTTAATACTGTATTTTGTTTATATAAGATTTTAATTGAGAAAATTCTTTCCGTATCGTCAATTACTCGTGAAGCCTAAACGACGCCTAAAAGATGTTTATACAGAAATAGCAAAAGAAACATTGGATTTTTATGCCCGATATCATTAAAAGTCTACGATTCTAATCGACAATATACGAAATATTTTCCAAGATTTACCACACAATTAATATTTTAAGCGTTCGTTTCCGAGTGTTGGAATGTTCGTAAACGAATTCGGAACCGTTTAGAACTATGCGATTATAGAATTTACTTAGAGAAGAATTTCCTTTATCGTTAAGTAAACAAATACTTCTGAACTGTTTCTGTTTTCCCACTTGTCTACTAATATAAAATCGTGTATCAGTGTTCACTCCAAGCAGAAAGTTCTGAAGCCGTCGTAAACAATTGAACGGTTTACAGTTATTGGTATGTACCAATTGTTATAATTATTTTTTTCATTTTTTGACTCTCCGCCAAGTAAACCTTTCGTCATACCCTTCATGGCATGGTAAAAGCCCTCACCGTTATGGCTGTCCCTCACCACGCTCCATTATGGGCCAGGTGGTCATCCCTCACCACCTAGCCCATAATGGAGTGGAGGGATGAAACCCACCGCCCACGAAAAATTCCTGGGGTGGTCATCGATGCGATCTAGGACCCCCAGTAGGCTGGAGTCATAATTGCCTGCAATAAGACCTTCCATATTAAATTTTACTGTTTTAATATTACTATAATTACGAGTTAACAATAGTGCAGTGTGTGTGTGTATATATATATATATATATTATTATTATTATTATTATGGTTGATAATGAATCGTAATTATTATTTTTTTAATTTTTAACCAAAACATTTAAATTTTATTCATTACCAACTTCAAAATATTTCTGTTAATTATATTAAACACGCTGCGTAAGAAATATTTACAAAAGATAGCATACCGATTATTATACTTAAATATTTACGTTACGTACTCAATATCGCCATTTTGTTTACGGTTACAGATAATTTCAAATACGGGATTCTATATTTAGTTAGAGATGCCCGTACGTGTTTCTCTCTCGAGTGCCAATGCCACGAATTTCGGGAGCACTGTATCAATGTACGCTCGTGTACACGATAATTTAAACAAGTTGTACTTACCTTGCTTAAAAAAAAGCATTTAAAGTACTTTATTAAATTGTAATTAATGTAGAATATTTCCAAATATTTTAAATAGGTCATTTATAATAGAGGTGGGTTAATTCTAGGGCTGCGCTCCGGCCACCGACCAAAATTTCGGCTAACCAGATAAAAACCAGGCAGTTGGTCGTGGGTTCGTGCCCGGCCACGTAGAGCTTTCCGGATTTTCTTCACTCTTGTAACATCTAAATAGGCCTGTTTCCCTTACAGGGCCCCCGGGAGGCATCCTCCCTCGGTAGATGGCCCACCTGTCACCTTGCCGTGTACCTGTGCGCAAAAGTTTTATGCATTTTGCGTAAAACTGTTGAAAACATACACCGACATTAAACCAATAACAAAATGCAGCAACGAATTGCGCTTTTTCCAGCAACAATTAAAATTGCGCGTGGCGCCATCTGTTACCAGATTAATAATGTAAAAAAAATTTAAGTTATTATTATAAAATAACAAAAAGCTTAATTTTCAGGGTGGAGACAAGTTTTATAGATAATTATAGATGCTAATAACGAGTAAAATCGTCATTAACACACTATCCCTTCCATCTTCCCATCCCCTGGACCTTTAACCGCCGAAATTTAATAGCATCGATCCCCCTAATAAGCGAACTTCCCTGTCAAATTACAGAAATTTTCGAAGAAAGGCACGCGAGTTATTAAGTTACCAAATGGATGAACAAAATCCATACAGGAATCTTCCAATTTTTGCATATCTGGGTGTTTCAAGGTCCCGATTCCAAAAAATGTAAAAATTTTGGAGGGAGTCAGTTTTTGACCGATCGCCGTACTTTCCCTGTTCTATATAATATCCAGAAAAGTAAAATACAGGTAACCCCCGTATAACACGGCACTTCTATAGCACGGATTCGCTCTAACACGGTTCGAGAATTGGTACCATCCCCCGTATAACACGGTACTTTTATAACACGGATTCACTCTGACACGGTTCGAGAAATGGGTAAACCCTCATACAACATGAAATGTAATAAATTTTTACATACTTAAGTACTAATAGTTCACGAAAATTGTTATTTTCGTGAAGTATTAGTACTTCAGT
>NW_019385996.1:49756-164742 GCF_000671375.1 Centruroides sculpturatus | reverse complement strand
CGGCCCGCCAAATAATTTTTACGGCCCGCGAGTACATTTTACTATGAATAAATTTATGTTACTAAATTATTATTATTAATATTAAAATTATTTTACTACCGTGTTTACCCGAAAATAAGACAGTGTCTTATATTAATTTTTGCTCTGAAAAATGCGCTAGGTCTTATTTTTTCCAGGAAGAATTCACATTTATTATTGAACAAAAAAATTCCCAAGTCGAACTTAGACGAGAGTGACGTATATCCGGTGTGTCGAACTGTCGCGTTTTTATAGCGTCAACATCGGACTCGCTGACCAATTAGTGCTTACAGACCGTAGCACTATGCAAATGTCACGTGGCGTGATTCCCGGCCGACCAATTAGCCATCACCAACCTTCTTGGCCCTCGAAATGTTTGGTGAAGAAAATATGGCCCGCGGGCTATGATAAGTTGGACAGATCTGCTTTAGTGTACTGTATAAAGTAATAATTTAAAAGACGAATGACGTAATTACCATTAGGTTGGTTTATTTGTTTACGTCGAGGAGATCTGTCTTGGGAGGTTTCTAAGGGAAACTGGCCCCTATTTAGGTGTTAATAAGGTGAAGAAAAACCCGGAAAACTCCGCGTGATCAGGCGTGAACCCACGACCAACACCAGTGCTCTGTAGCACGTCGGATTAACGAACTTCAACTGTATGTATGATTTTTTTTTTCATTCAAATTACAATTTTAATTAATTTGAATGAATTACAAAATTACAAAATTTTAAGAATAACCCTTAAAATTAATTTTAGAGTTATTTACGTGCCGATAAACCTTAATTTTACTGTAAGCAGAGTCAATATTTAAGTTTATTCATTTTCACAAAGCGTCATTCTCTGTGACAATGTCTAGAAAACATCATTTAATATCTCACGTACAGATACAGTACGTAAAATGAAGAAATATTTATAGTAACTGTCCATCATTTACTTGACATTTTTTTTTTTTCGAATTTCTTCAATACAATTGGATCGAAACCAGCTCTTTTTATGCCGCATCTCGCAGGTAGATGGTAATTACCACGAGTCTTCTAAAGGCAAATCCGACGTTTGACGTCACCATAAAAAAATTCCTCTTACGAGACCGAATAGAAGAGCGAGACTGACGCAACGTTGTGACGTCAGCAAAACTCACCTTCGGGTCATTTTCCATTCGACACTTACAAAAAGAGTGTAACTGATCTAGAAGGTCGCAAATTGAAACTTCCATTAAGTGACAAATTCTAAATCATAGCCTTTTTAGGTCGCTCTCACTAATTAAATAATCATATTTATTATACATAACCACGGGGGGATCCGCAGAAAATTTTCCAGGATGAAAGGAAACTAAAGTTTATTGACGTAACTAATTTCTGCGGGTTTTTTCACCAGTAGATTATAGTATAGTGTGTTGCATCGATGTCAGGTCCAATAGTACCTTCCACGGTTTCTATTATAATTTGGGAATTTTCCCTCGATCCCAGGGAGGGACAAGTGCCCCGTTTGCCCCCCTCTGCGGGTGCCCACTTACCATACCTAACCTATAAAAACGAGTAAAATACCATGGAATTTCAAACTAAGGATTCTTTTTATTTTTTTCACTTTGGTTACCGGTAAAGTGTGAAACTTTGTCACGCGAACCGTGACCATGAGAAATTTTAATTGTCTCGTTAGAAATTTCGTCATTTTAATCGATACGTTTCGAGTAATTGCGACTACGAAACACAATTTCAATTTTATTCCGAGAAAACAATATTTCTAATTGTTCTTTAACGACGTCCTCGTCACCTCATGTTTTTTTTTTTTCTGGCTTAAATTTCATCGCTTAATTACATATCTTTCGATCAATTCGCGTAATCTTCGAGTCCATTAAAATTTCATTATGAAAATTCCTGTTTTTTACATTGCTAACGATGCGGTCGAATTGTATTTAGCACGACACAACACAGGCTTAAATTGATCAATCTTAAGCGCACTTACTTGGGTATAATCCTCTCGAAAAGTATATTAATTCCGCGTTATGTATCTACGTGTAAAGCTTGTGCCATTTTATTTGTGAATAAGTTAAATATCTATTTAAAAATCCACCACAGTTACCTAACTTTCCCCGCAAGTGTTAAAATTGTATGTGGCGCCATCTGTTATAAAGTTTTTAAATAAAATCTCGTATTATTAATTCTTAATTTCGAGGGTAGGGATGTTTTATAAAAAAATTATGGTAATAACGAGTAAAATCGTCATTAGATCGACCCTACTGGAGATATACACGACCCCTTTATCTCTCCACCCCCGTCGACCTTTAACCACCAAAATTTAGTAGCACCGATCCCCCTAATACGCAAACCTCCCAGAAAAATTTCAGAAATTTCCGACAAAAGGCACGGGATTTATTAGTCTTCAAACAGGTTGAATGAAACCCCGAATCCAAAAAATGTAAGAATCTGGGAGGCGCTCGCCATATTTTCCCTTGTTATACACAACAACTGGGAAATAATAAAAAAAATATATTAAAATTGTAATTCCATTTTATTCGAGAAAATAAATAAATAAATAAAAAAAAAGTCAAAGTTTGAAAGGAGATAAAAAGAGTATATTTAATTTTGAACCCGGTGTACCGTTTACGCAGACCTGTACGAATATAATAAAAGAATTCCATCCCTCGTCGTACCAATCAGGAGTCCACAAACGATTTAAAACTTCATTAAAACTTTATTTAATAATAATATTTACAACCAATTTGAGTCGTGTGGCAGGACATAGATCTGTTGTAAAATAGTCTGACTATAAATTTGACATTTAATTTACAAGGAACTTCATTGCACCAATAAAAAAAGGGAAGATCACACAAATTCGAGGGATTATAAAAACTATTCGTTTATACTCGTCGTATCTTCAAATAGCATTTATGCAAACGTTGAATCACGTGACACGGAAAGTTTTTATTGTCTGTCTTTTTTTTTTATGTTTAACATTCACTTATCAAAATAAGAATAGCATTCGAATACTGTTAATGATTTTTTACAGCCCAAAAGAGGATCCGTTCCAAATTCCATTGATTTTCTTTCGTCAAATGAATGGAATATTCTAATCTTTCTATTTTCTAAAAGAAAATGGTCTCGTCCTTAATTATTAAAATCACTGGGGGAAGGTTTTAAATTAATAGGGAGTAGTTAGAGACTTCCACAAGGCACCCACAAAGTCTTACTCTGCTCGTCTTCGACGCACGTTTTAATTTGTGTGCACATGTAAGCCAAATTCGAACCGGGAATCACAGCTGAAAAGAATCTTTCTTAAAAATGTGCATTTAATAAATTTACGGTAAAATGTCAAAGAATGATAAACTTAATCGTTTTAAACTTACTTATATTTCAGATTTTTATAGGAAAGAAAGTTTCTATAGAATTTTTACCAGAAACACATCCTGTCTTTTAGGTTAATTTTATTCTTATCAACAACAACTAAATTATAATATTAAAAAACAATTATCCAAATTGTTTAACATTAGCTGGGACAATGGGGCATTTTATATCATCATAGTATTTTTTTGATTCTTAATTAAAAGGTTTTATCAAATTAGTATAAAATCAAATGCATTTGAACTATTGCATAATGTATTTCAAGCTTAACTAGTTTCACTTAATTGATTTTAACCATAACACAGTAAAACTTCTGTAACTGGAATATTTCTTTGACTCCAAGAAAAACAAAGCATTCCATAGGTTTCTGTGGAATGGCAAAGGAATTTAACATCTCCATCTTGAATTTCCTTGAGTTGATTCATGGAAATTTCATGGAAATTCGATAATTAGGATAACTTTGAACAGATTTATTCTATCAAAGTGATCATAATTGTCGAATTTCCATGAAATTCTCAGGCATTTAGTTGTATCTACTTTTCGACACCCACTTTCAGTCAATGTTTCAGTCCTCAAAGTGAGAGGATCTCGCTTTATCTCGACTAGATGTACCTGCAAAACTGCTTGATTCCATTAGTTACATTAAACATTTTACTGAAAGGGTTATTTGTTTTAAACAGCCTATCAAAGATTTTGCATGTTATGCAAAAGAGAGAAAGATCTATTCAGAATCAGCATGCTTTGCTTCTATTGTTGTCTGACTCAGTTTTTTCCTGCTCCTTGGAGCTTTGAGTTAGAGAACTTTTACTGTAATTTAAATTTTATCAACCAATTACTTGTATATATGCTAAAAATGTAACACTATACTGTTTGTGGAAAGAAATGGTTGCATAAAAAAATGTTTATATAAGACTTAATTAAAATTACTTACCATTTATAATGTGTTTATATTCACTTTCGATCTTCAATGTATGTTCGTACATTTCTTTCGCAGCTTTGGTAGATATTTTCTCTGTTAAATATCTCGGATCTTTTACTTCTCTATAAAGATAAATAATAATAAATAATCACTGCTATAAATTGCCTCTTTTGCTATTGCATTTAAACTGGATGCAAATATAATGCTTAATTACCAAATTGTCTCTAATTAAAATCTGTCATATTCTTGCCATTGAATTTATTTGCATTATTTTGCTACAAGTGATTTATAATGAATCATGATATTTAAAAGAAAATTTTATGTTTGTTTTGAGATTGCAACTAATATCAAAAGTATAACTACTTTTGATATTAGTTGCAATCTCAAAACAAAACAAGTTATAGTAGAAGACAATATGGAAAAGCGATGTCACTCTTTTAACTGAAATATCTACTCATTCTGAACAATACATTTATAATATTGATACATATAACTATGTATTATAAATATATTGTTAATAAATGTATTATAAATAACCATGGATACATATTAGACTTGTTTACTCTCCTCATAAGTGGATATGCTAATAATATGATGAACTAAGAAATAATAAGAGTGGTTTGACTTCTCTTCCAATTTGCTGTCAGGAAAATGCCATTCAAAAATTGTCATATCTGAATCATAAAGTGGACAGGGCCCCATCTTGTTGAAAAATGGCACCGGGAGGAAGTCGAGATAAATTTCAGCTATGCCACTGTGCAGAATGGCAAAACAGCATTTCTCATTTCTTACAAATGGCACAGATGTCAACATTAAACATTTGCAGACTTCCAGTCTGATACAAATACAATGCAAGTTTGAAAAAATTTAGCTTGCAAAAGATAATTTTCTAACTTTTATTTTATTATTTGGAGATATACAGTATTTCACTCTAAGAAACTGCAATCTATCCAATTAAAAATTAGTTCTTAAATTTTGATTCTTTAACTGAATAATATTAAATGATCCTCAATCAGTATCTGTTGCAGTCTTGTATAAATTTTTTACATAAAGAAATTTAAAAAAATGTAATAACTAATAATTAATTATTAAATTAGATCAACTAATTACAGAATTTCAATATATTAAATATAATACATACCTGATCTGTTTAACTGATCTGAATTTCAAGAAGATCACAATTGGATATATTTGACATCTTTGCAAACATTCAACTGCTGACAGATTGACATCAAGAATAGCATGACAATTCTAAGAAGGGGAACATATATATTACATTTTTATTCTTTATATAATATTTTTTACAAACAACAATTGTATGCATATCAAAATATATTTGATCAATTTCTAACTGACACTATTTGGTCGCACTTTACCTCACAATTCTTGAATCGGGGACACTTTATATTTAAACATTTATTATACTGTTAACCAATTAAATGTAAAAAATGCTTGATTGAAAGAATTTATTATAGTATAGTAATCCAGTATATTGTAATAATCTACTAAGAAGTTCAAGTAACCTTTTAGAGACTCAAAGGTCAATAATTAACATGGAAACTACCAAAATTGACAGATTATATAAAAAAATACTCTACCAGTTTCATATCGAGATGTAAACAACATCAAACTGATCATCATAGTTTGGCATTTTACTCATGAATCTATTTCCCATCTGTTTTGGGTAGCCAAATTGCACAACATAATGTAAAACATAGTGTACAATTTATGCATCACTTTGTGACAATTTTTTATCTTATTTGTATTAGATGCAAAGATAGCATGATTATACTATATTTTTCAGATTTAAATTAAATTGTAATTAAATCATAATCTCTCTCATTATGTCAATTATCAGATTTAAATGTATTTATAATGGATAAAATAATTAATGATCTTCTCAGAAACAAAAATAATTTGGTAGATACTACTAAACTAATAATGCTAGCTAAGTAGAATTAATTAACTTGAAAAAAATAATAATTAGTGAAGATCATTCTCTGTATTTTTATCTAAAATACAGTAGACCCCTTATAAAACGGGTTCATATAGTTTGATTCCTATATCATGGCGAAAAACTTGTGACAGTATTCGTACAAACATGCTAAAAAAAACTCGTATAATTCAGTAAAGCGTCATCACCGCCTTGTGTCGCGACAGGATTGGTCAAATCTAGACCAATAGCAGATATTGCACAAACCGTTGAGTTTAAACAAGCAGCAGGCCTACTAAAAACCATTTACTATTTAACATCCATAAAAATATATTTATATTAATGTCTCCAAAGTTCAGCAAATTTTTCGCAAAAAAAAAAAATATTTTATCAGGAAACATGCGAGTGCCATTCGATGCACCTCTCCACGATGTCGCCCGGGTTAACAAGGTCCGTGTTCGTGGGTTAGCAGAGGCTCATGTTCTAAAAATAGGCTACAGTCTCCCTTGGTTACCGGTGGCGAAAGCAGCGCCGGCTCAAGCATGGCTACTGCAATGCCCTCAACAGATGTGAGGAATCAACCTAGCCTTGGTGTTTCTGTGGCAATGCATCCACAGAACACAAAGGCTGGAAAACCACGCCAACGGATGAAATGGACAACAGAAATGAACGAGTTTATCATCCGCACTTACTACACCATCACAAGACTCGAAACAAACATGACAGCATACAGACAACAACTACACCACATATTCACACAACAATATCCTCACCTCACTGTCACCGAACAAAGGGTTGTTGATCAAAAACGAACAATTATACACAACAACCTTATCCCACAAACAACACTTGAACTTATCAAACAACAGGTTGCTGATCAAATACATCAACAGACAGAAACATTTAACATTAATGAAGATCACGTAACCTGTCAGGATAATCCAGCAACAAGCACTGATTACAGCACACACACAACAAGTACCACTAATGATACTGCAGGCACTTCCCCATCCATCACTGATAACGTAGACATAGAATTAGTTAATACGCTCTCACTTATATTTCAGGAAACACTCATTAAATATACTGGTACAGATCCCACACAAAGACCACGAATACCAAAAATCAACACGTCAAAGGCAGTAGGAAAAACACTAGATTATGTAAACACTCACTTACTACCAAACTACATTCATTCAATTTCTACACTCTCAGACATTCATACATTAGTTTATGCTGGGGCAGTCACAGTAGTAACACACCATGGACTGAAAATACACTCACAGACAGACACACACAAAACACAATTCTATCACAAGCCTGCCTGGCAGAGAAGAATAGAAACACAAATAAATGACATTAGACAGCAATTAGGCAGGCTGACACAATACACTAAAAACAACATAACACCCAAATTAAAGAAACAACTCAAAAACATTTTCAAGAAAATCAAAACACACACAAAACATGAACATCACAACACACACATTACAGAATACATCGATACACTAAAACAAAAACTCGCAGCCAAAGCACGTAGACTCAAACGATACAAAACATGTACACTACGAAAACAACAAAATAAATTATTCACAAACAATGAAAAACTTTTCTACAGACAAATCAGTACCAAAACAAACACTGATACACAGCACAGTGGCACACCAACAGAAGAAGAACTCACAACTTATTGGTCTTCTCTTTGGTCCAATGCTGTTACACACAATGCTGATGCAGGCTGGATCGAGGAGGAGAACAGAAACTTGCACAACATACCAACTATGCCCTGTGCTGAAATAAACATACACGACATTCGCTACGCTGTTAACAGAACACACAACTGGAAGACACCTGGTGTAGACAACATTCACAATTTCTGGTACAAAAAGTTTACATCACTGCACCAGGAACTAGCTAAACATCTAACACACATCATCATCAATCCACAAGACATGCCAAAATTTCTTACTCGGGGCATTACCTACATGAAACCTAAAAACAACAAAACCACAGACCCCACACAATACAGACCAATTACATGTCTTCCAACACTCTACAAATTATTGACATCCTGTATCACAAACAAAATATACAAACATGTTGAAGAACACGACATTCTTACAGAACAACAAAAAGGTTGCCGTAGAAATCACAGGGGATGCAAAGAACAGTTACTCATAGATTCAATCATTCTACGGCAAGCACACAAACAACACAGAAACATACACATGGCATATATAGACTACAGAAAAGCGTTTGACAGTGTTCCACACAGTTGGCTGCTACATATTCTACACATGTACAAAATACATCCATCAATCATTGCATTCTTCCGAAACACTATGCAGCACTAAAGAACAACACTACATCTCAGGGTTAGTAACAACACTTCCATACAAACAAACGAAATATTCATTAGGCGAGGAATTTTTCAAGGAGATTCCTTGAGTCCTCTCTGGTTCTGCCTAGCTCTGAATCCATTATCCAACATATTAAACAACACGCAATATGGCTACAATATCAGACACAAAAAAACAACACATTTTATGCTGTCACATCTCATGTACATGGATGACATAAAACTTTATGCATCCACACAAAAGCAACTTCATCAACTCCTATAAATCACACATTCATACACCAAGGACATACAAATGGAGTTTGGCTTAGACAAATGCAAAACACTTCACATAGAAAAAGGAGTCCTAAAGAAAGATTTTGCACTTGGAAATGGAGATGTTATTGAATCCATGAAAGAGGGCAAGTTCTACAAGTATTTAGAATTCCAACAGGCCAAACTAACAAAACATACACAAATAAAGCAAAGATTAATTAAAGAATACTAAAGTAGGTTAAATGCTATTCTCAGAACATAGTTAAAGCAATAAACACATATGTCATCCCAGTACTCACATATTCTTTTGGAGTTATACATTGGACTCACACAGATCTTGAGCAACTCCAAAGAAAAACAAGAACAATACTTACTCAAGCATAAACATCATCATACTAAATCCTCCACAGAAAGATTAACACTTCCATGTAAGGATGGTGGCCTGATTGACATAGTTAACCTTCACTACAAACACAGTCACTGCGAGAGGTTTTTTTTACAAAAAAACAAGAAACATCACAGTTACATAAAGCAGTAACTCTAGCAAACTCAAATAACGCACCATTAAACTTACACTCATATCATATGGACAGTACACAACATATAAAAAGCATAGACACCATTAAGCAATCGTGGGCTCGAAAGGCACTCCATGGCAGGCATCCTTATGACCTGGCCCAGGATTTTGTTGACAAAACTGCATCAAACAGCTGGTTAGCTCGGGGATGTCTTTTTGGGGAGAAGGAAAGGCTTCATGATTGCCATACAGGATCAGGTCATAAATACTAAAAACTACAGAAAACACATACTCAAAGATACAGATACAACATTCACGAATGACACATGCAGAAAATGTCACATCATGGCAGAAACTATACAACACATCACTTATGGTTGCAAGCTCTTGGCACAGACAGATTACTTACATAGACACAATAAAGCAGCAAATATAATACATCAAGAGTTTGCAAAGAAACACAAATTGGTGACATTCACGAACCATACAAGTATATTCCACAGACAGTATTGGAAAACAACATGCACAAAATGTACGAAAACAGAACTGTAATCACAGATTTACCACAACAGACCAGACATCACACTCATTAACAAACACAATAAAATCACATACATTATATACACATAGCCATCCAAACACTCACAATGTACAAAACACATGCACTGAAAAAATTAGAAAGTACACAGAACTTGCCCAGGAAATAAGACATCTGTGGAGGATGGAAAGGGTGCTTATTGTACCTGTCGTTCTCTCTTGTACAGGTGTGATACCACACACACTACACAAAAGTCTGGGAACATTACAATTGAATAGAAATACATACATCACACTACAGAAGACCACTATATTGAATACATGCCATATTGTTAGGAAATTCCTGAATACAGACACTGATATACTTATTTTAGTTTTGTTTTGGTTGCTATGCCTTGACCGGTATAGTACACAGCGACCGGTGTCAACCGAGTATAACCCACTAAATCCAACATAATAATAATAATATTCTAGGGACCATTCAATATAAAATTTATTAAGTCATAAATTTGGTATAAAATTTAACATTTCTGAAAAAATCATTTATGTTGTCATATATATAAAAAAAAAAATGGTTTTGCAAATGTGAAACTGATCAGTGGAGTATTTTATTATTTTCCAAGAGAAAAAACAAATTTAATGTAATAAAATGATAATGCTTCAAATATTTCATTTTAAAATTAATTTTTAACATGTAATTCTTTATAAAATCTATAAGTTTAAATGACGAGAAAAAAAAAACATCCTCTTACCTTATCACAAATTTCCTTAACAGCACTTACAGTGGTACATTCAAAATGATTGCCACGTTTTCGATAATCAATAAGTTTCAGTTCTTGCAAACTTTTCTCCATCATTTGTTGGCTTCCTCTCATGACTTCTGGTATGCAATGCTGAAACATATGAGGAAAATCCTGTTCCAGTTTATCGACCACGGCTTCCATTAACGGTCCAACAACAATTACAGGTCTTAATGTTAAATCTAAAATACAAACACAATATGTGTCACTAAAATATAAAAAACTTAACTGAGCAGCCTGAATAGATTAATGTAAAATGATAATGAAAAACTATAACTAGAAATTTGTGTGCACTATTGCTATTTCATTATACAAATAAACTAAGATCCTAACATGTATTATATATTTAATTTGCACTGTACAGTATATGCTTTATATAGTAATAGTATTTTGATGTTAAAACCAAAATTCATTTTTATATCACAGGGTGGCTAACTCACTTCAACGAGTTTAGAACTACATATCCTGTATCCCAAGTTTGTAACTGATTGTCCAGCAATGAGAGCTTTTCCTGATGTAACCTTTATCAGGTTAAAAAGACTTTCACAAGCTTAATTAATTAAATAAATATAAATTATGAATGTTTAATAATATGAGAAAAGAACTATAGTAGTACCTTGTACTTTGAACTACTTTAAATTTGAGAGAGATTTAAATGATGCTTCTATGTTTAAACTATGTGCTCTTGCTGCATAAATGTCATCTGTCGCTCTTGCTGTGAAGCACTTAATGAATTACAATCATGTTTTATTGGTGCTTTTTTCCACTTCATTTTTAGTGTGTTTAGTTATATACAGTCGATCTCCCTATAACATGGGTTCCTATAGTTCGGATTCCTATATCACGGCGAAAAAATTGCGACAGTATTCGTACAAACATGCTAAAAAAACTCATATAATTCGGTAAAATGTCATCACTGACTCGTGTTGCGACAGGATTAGTTGAATCTAGACCAATAGCAGATATTGTACAAACCGTTGAGTTTAAACAAGCAGCGGACCTACTAAAAACCATTTATTATTTAACATCCATAAAAATATATTTATATTAATGTCTCCAAAGTTCAACAAATTTTTCGCAAAAAAAATATTTTATCAGGAAGCACGCGAGCACCATTTGACGACAAGCTCCACGACGAAAACAAGCTTAAGCAATGGCGTAGTCGAACAATGCACGCTCGGTAAGTAATCCTAAAATTTTTTGTTTATAGCATAGTTTATATGGATTATTCCCAAAAAAATTATACATATTTTGGAAATTTTGAGTCGAATTAGTCTAGAATCGATTAATTTTATGGAAGAAACCTTTCAAACAGCTGTAGTCCGTAAACTGCATATGTGCCGGGCTGTGATTGGCTGGACTCGTAGAAAATGGATTCATAAAAAGTGGAATGTATCTACTGTGTTATGGGGGGGTCGACTGTATATGACCCAACCTATTAACCACAACATCCAAGAACAGTGTGGAAGCAACAGAACCTAACAGGAAGGCTGTAGTATCGACAATTGATGTGAAAAAAGAACTTATCATAATGCCTGAAAGTGGTACACGTGGTAGATCTGGTGGCCATGTTTAAGATGCCTAAGTTGAAGGTGTGTGTAATTCTTAAGAACAAGGAAAGCAATAAATATGATAAAATGTGGCTAAAGATGTAAAAATATTGATCTTTAGGAGATTGCTAGTTATTAAGATGGTAAAACTTCTAGTGTAGATAAATGAGAAGCAATTAGGTTGGTGTTATCTCCAAGAGCATTATTTGTGAGAAAGCCAAGCAAGGTGCATAGTGACCTTAAGAAACAGGACATCAACACTCCTCATTTAGGTACAGTAGATGCAATTTTCATTTTATTATAGAGTATTTCATATTTTAATTTATTGTTTATGACATTTAATTTAAGGTAAAAATTACACAATTATGTGTATTTGCTGTTTAAGTTCATCAAAATAGGCATTGTTTAGGATCTGGATTAATTGACTTTCCATTATTTCTAATGAGAAAAATTGATTAGTGTTTGAATGGCCTTCTGAAATAAATTAAATTTGAAGCACCACTGTATTTTATAATTTACTTACAGTCTAACCGTTCCACACGTTGATAGGTCAAGGGCAACAATTCTTCACCGTGTATCCCAGAGTCACTACAACTGTTTATAGACATATCCGAAAATGATGCTAGTTCTTTACTGTCATGAGAATTGCTTCGTTGGTGGCGTTTACGTCGAAAAAAACTACGTCTCGCCGTTGTCGACCCACGTCTGCTACCATCCCCATCTAAATCTCCAAGACTACATTTCATTAAAAGTTCTTCCTCCATCCTTCAATTAAAGACAAAATACATATATATAATTATTAATATCTGCAATCAAAATTATACTGAATGACATTATTCACTATGAAAATTAAGTAAAAAATGTATTAACATTGTGGTAATCATCATAAAATATTTTGTGATTTACAGGAAATTAAAGCAAACAAATCTTTTAATTAATTATTATTTAAAACATAGAATTACTAATGATATATAATTTTAACAATAAAAATATAAATGTAATATATTTAGCCCCTTTTGTATATTATTATTATACAAGTCATAAATTTGGTATAAAATTTAACATTTCTGAAAAAATCATTTATGTTGTCATATATATAAAAAAAACTATATTACATACAAATAAAAACCCAGCGAAGTGGGTCCTTGCAGCTAGTATATATATATTATTACAGTTCCTAAATTTTTCTAAAAAGTTGATCAGAGTGGAAATGAGGTATCAATTCACACACAGAAATTTTAGAGTCATTATTCTTATGAAGAAACATAATTTAAAATATTTTAAATTATGAAAAATATGAGATGAAAACATGCAATATTCGACTATGCCAGTTAGTTCTCCAATGACTAGTGCATACTCTTCATGCTGCATAGCTGTGAACTTCCTTGGAATGATATGAGAGCAAACATGATGCATTGTGATGTAGCAAGAAATTTTTTAAATTTATGATTTATATTTAGTTACCATACATTATTTACTTTTCCTTTTTTTTTTTTATTTTGAGTTTTGGGGTTATATTAAATCTCAACACTTCCAAACCAGTATTTCATTTGCATAATTTCATATTAATATTTAAATAATGAATGGATTTGCATCCCACTAAATTAGGGTTGAAATAAGAGGGAACATTAAATGATTGTGTTTTAGCTTCCATTTTATTTTTGTAAGCATGTTCAATATGCAAACTAACAAATAGAAGAGAAGACTAATTTGCTGTATAAGTTATTGATTCATTGGTGCTAATTAACGGGTTTTCCTCTGCTCTGTTCTTTTCCCTAGTCACCAATCAATGGATTTCAAATAAATTTAATTTTGTAAATTAAGTACAGAAAAACCTCATTTAATGCTACCTTGATTAATGCTGATTTGATATAACACAGTCTGCCCAAAGCCTTAAAAAAAAAAAAAAAAAAAACTCAAATTTACACTGATTCAAATTATTGTGGCATGTCATTGATTTGTTTATAATCAGAGCTGTGGAGTCGCATAAAAATCTACCGACTCCAACTCTGACTTTTACTTACCATCCAACTCTGACTCCATTTCATATACATAACAAGTTGGTAAGTAAAAGGGAGTCAGCGGATTTTTTGATAACTCCGACTCTGGCTAAAACACCAAAACTCCAAGACTCCGACTCCGCAGCCCTGTTTATAATACAATTATTCCCAAACATGAACCAATCAGCAAAAGGTGGAAATTCGTCATAGTGCTGTACTTTCCTTAAATCTATGTTTGTTTAGTGTGATTCTGGAAAAATATATCATCACGGATGCCATGGGCAATATCGACTTTGCTTGGCAAGAATTAACTAATAAATGCATGAATGGAGTGGAAAAAGTGATGGCTGGAGGTATCCAAAAATTTTCAACAAGAAGACCTTTTGCTGTACCATTAGGTTGGCCAGACTGTCAACCTAATCACTACAGCAGGACTAGGAGATGTAGACAAGCAGTACATTCAGGAGTTACCACAGGTTTCTAGTGAGAGCGTTACCAATGACAACCTTCAAGAACTGGCAGAACATGGAATTCATGTAGAACTGGAAAATAGTGATTCTGAAAATGAAGAACCCAAAGAACTCTCTACAAATTTCCTTAATAAAAGTTTGGTAATGATAACAGAAATCATTGATCAAATTGTAGCGAATGATCCAGATTTTGAAATAAGTGTAAAAACAAGACAAGGCATTTTTGGATGCAATCTCCTGCTACAGACATTTGCTTAACGAAAGGAAAAAAAAGCAACAAATGACACTAGACTTCATTGCAAAAAAAAAAAAAAATCAAGAATTTCAAAAGAGTCAGGACCTTCATCACAAAAAATAACTTTACATTTCTGTGTGCATATGTTTGTGTTATTTAACATATTTTTATATTAATTTGCATAATAATATATCTTAAAGTAAAATCTGTTTATTTTTGGTTACGTGTTTCCTTTTCCCTATTAAATCCCTGTGTTAAAATGACCTCGTTTAATGCTGTTTCATTTAGTGCTTTGTCGTTTAGGAATGCATCCTCTGTGTTAAGGGTCTTGCTGTATATCAAACATCACAAAGCCCTATATGTACATAGAAACATAACTAAACAATCGCCTTAAATCAGCAATTCCCATCCTGTTGTATGTGTACCCCCAGAGGTACGCAGGTTGTTTAGGGGTACAGAAAAAAGTTATTATGGCAGAAAAAATAATATATTATATATCACAAATTAATAGTATTAAAAAATTATTAGGTAACAATTGTTCCTTGCAACAATCACAAACTTTATTATACATTTCAAAATGCAAAAATAGAAATAAAAATTTATGCTGCCGATTGTACAGTGCAACAGATCAATAAATGTTGCGCAGTCGGTCAATGGTAGTTGGGATACCATTATGTGTGATTAGTGATTACACTATGGACTTTTGATGGTGGGGTGTGTTACCGTTATTATTATTATCTCTCAACAATATCCCCACATGTTGTTTGAAAAAGTATTCTTTTGCTTATAAAAAGTATTTTTTATTGTTAGCAAGGAAAAGGACATAGCTAGTTTCTTTAGATTTTCTGTACAAGCAGTAATTTTTTTCATTAGTTATTCAGTATTTTTATTAATTTTTTATTGACTAAGACTGTCTTGTTTATAAAATTGTACTACCTGCTGTGTTACCAGCTTAGAGAAATGAAGGAGTACATGTCAAAAGTTGAAATTTGGCACAGAGTATTAGGTGCCCAAATCATGAACACACACAAAAAAGAAAAAACCAGGGGACCGAGAACTGAGTCAAAATAAAATTCAAAATGGCGACACTCTCTATAAACAGGTAGTGAGAGATTTGTGCATGCATTGCTCGTTGGGAAGTTGGAAATGCCATGGGGGTACACTAATGAAAAAAGTTGGGAACTGCTGCCTTAAATAATCAAGCTATAACTCTGCTAATTTAATGATTAATATTAAGTAATTTGCTACTAGAGAGAGATGTTAGGTGCCATCTCTTAACAAAATTAATACAGTAGAGCATTGTTTATCAGAAAGTCGGTTATCTGAAAGCATTCCTGTCGGCAAATTTAAATTTTCACTAGTGCTGGCGCTGCAATCTTTGGCTACTCCTTTTTTTTTTTTTATGTGTGTGTTTTAGCTGGCAGCACTGGCAGTTTTGTATGGTGTTTTTTTTTGAGGACCGTGTGTCATGCTGAATCGAACGTTTTTGATACTAGATTAACTTCTAAAGCGTAATTTTTTTTGTTTTTATATTTTTCAATATATTTATTTTGTTTGTAAGAAATAAAGAAATAATTCTTAACGATACAATAGCCATGATTATTATTTTAGAAAGTTTATATTAGGGTTAACATCGATGAAAATTCAATGCGAAGCGACATGCAATGGAGAAAAATTTCAACATGGGATTGGTTAATATATTTTTTCGTACATAATCGGTTATCTGAAAAATAAGTTATCTGAACAACCAGAGTCACCAATTGATTCAGATAAACGACACTCTACTGTAATTATAATTTTAATTCTTATTAAAATTGTACTATTCCTCATAATGCCATTCTACAGAATCATGCAAAATTTCCAGAATGTCAACCAATCTATTGATTGTCTTTGGTTTTTTTTTGATCTCTTCCCAAACTTGGGAATTATTTTTGTTTCTTGATGAAGACTGTCCTCCGTTGACTTACAGCTTTTTCTAAAATGCTTATGCCATTCATGTTCTTGTTTATGCAACATAATGTCATTACCATATGTTTCTTAAGCAGATTAAACTGAGTGAAAATTTTATAACCTGATAAATGTTTCAGTAAAGTTTTTATTAAGGTGAGATTTAGACATTTCAATTTTTTTAGAAACAACTGGAAAAAATGATCTAGAATGCTCAATGTGGGTATACAGGGTGTTTATAAATAAATGGTGTGGTTTAAAAATTAATAGTAAATCTATTTATTATTTTATATGGGCAAACCTTACAGCACAAGTAGTGGCAACTGTCCAAGATTTTTATGCATTAATCACAATCCTTCAATATGTGCACCCATGGTCACATGACACACACCTACACGGTAATCAAATTCTTCCCATACGCAGTGTAGCATGTCCTTTGTGATGGTCTGCAGTGCATGCTTTATCTGATCACACAGTTTCTCAAGGGATACGGGCATTGATAGTACATAAACTCTGTCTTTAACAAACCCCCACAAAAAGAAATTGCAGGGCATTAAATCTGGCAAACAGGATGGCCAGGGGAGCAGGTTGTTGTCTGTTGTTGCACCATGTCCAATCCAGCGTTGGTGAAGAACACAATTAAGAAGTGAAGTAAAGAGCAGGTAGTGCATAAAAAACTTAAACAGTTGCCTCTGCTTATGCTGTAAGGTTTGCCCATATAAGGTAACAAATAGATTTATTAATTTTTAAAACCGCACTATTCATTTATAAACACCCTGTATAAGTAAAGTAATTCAAAAGAACATTCACATATTATTTACTCTATCTATTCAGAAGTGGCCACAATGCAATGAAGGCTCATGATCACATTTGTTAAAACATTTGTGGGTAAACAAAGATCAACAGGCCATTAGTGCAGAAGAAGGTGAGGATCTGTGTTTATTTGGTGTCATTGTGATGAAGCTGCTTCCATCATCACTGGCACAAAAGAAATCTACTGTGAACAGATTATCTGAAGGAAGAACTTTATCCAAAAGTTAACAGAGTCCAATACCACTAAGACAATGCATAGCACACACAGTAGCAAAGATGACCTTAGAAAAGCTGGCTAGTCTGGGCTGGGAGGTTCTGCCTCATCCACTTCACAGCCCAGACTTGTAGCCAACTAATTACTATCTATTTTGCACCCTGCAGAACAGTTGCCAATATACAGTTTGACAACAATACCCTTGACACTTCAGACTTTCTTCAAAAAAAAACCCCAGACATTCCATGCTCACAGTATTGAAAGTTTGGAACAAAGACAACGAGATGTGATTGATATTGATGGGGATTACCTATCAGGTTGAACTGTAATTGTTGGGTTAATTGTCAATAAAGTGTTTTTCACAATGTCTAAATTTTACCTTTACAACCTGATAGCATTTATTCTCTGCTTGTGATGCATCACTTCAGACTTCTAACAGCTCCTACCTATATATTATAAAACTTTAGCATTTTGTGTTCTAATCATCCAAATAAAGCTAACTACCAGATATCAAACAAATACCAAAGTGTCTACAGTAACACTGCATTTGAATGGTGAAGTCAATGGAGGACTCACAGAACTTAGGTTTTGGTCACTCATTTTTGGTCTATCTTTACTCTTGTATCAATCTTGTGTTAATTGTATATCAATATAAAGAATATTATGTTAATTTTATTAAGTAATGCTATTTCAAATTGAAATTCATACTTAGAAAAATAAAAAGCCAAAGATAAAAGTTATTGAACTTACTTGTATTTACTCGGTATGTAACCACATTTCACTTTTTGTCCTTCTTGATCCACAAGCCATGCTTGCCACAATCCGGGGACACCATTATACATAGTATTATCGATAAATAAGATATCATCTTTGTGAAAAGTCAGCGATCCGTCGATTGATGGTCTGTCACACAGTGCGCGAATATAAAATGAATCACCTGCCTTATTTTGAATATCAGCGTATCCTGAAATTGTTAAATTAATAAGTTAATTAAATAATATCTGGTCTTAATAACATACAACAGAAAATGGATGCTTGAAGAAATTTTTAAAGCAGGAAACAGTTTTCTATGTTGTCTGCTTTAAACCCAGAGAGTTTTTGAGAGAAAATGTTACAGATAATCAACAAAAACTATAAGATCATTAAAAATCTTTGACTAATGAAAAAAGACTCTTAATAAATAGTAATTAAATCATTTCAATACATCTAATAATAAAACAATGGTGAAGAAAATACAAGTACTATTAAACTACAGATGAAAAATTATCTGTTATATATTTCTTTGACAAAATCTTATATCAAATCATATAGATTAAAGTATTTTCATTGTTAATAAAATTGATTTTAATATAATGTTAATAAATTTTACACCTACTTTCAACATTATGTTCAGCTAAGATTGTTATCTTGTCAGATGGTTTGGCTAATTCATAAGCCGCTTCTTCAGCTGTAGCATGACGTAGATTTACACCATTATACTATAGAATAAAAATAAAAAACATTAAAATGAACCATGTATGTATTATATATATATATATATATATATAAATAAAATCAGTCACAATACAGAGGCTACAGACAACACAGAATTATGGAAAGAGGCATGCTGGGCATTACGAGAACAGACAAAGTGAACTACCTAGATAAGAAATCAAACAAAGTTATACGATATCATTGAGCAGATCAAATGTTCAAAATGGCAATGGGCTAGACACATTGCTAGAAGAGAAGACAACAGATGGACTACAAATATCCTAGACAGGTACCTACAAGGAATCAAATTTCCAAGGCAAAGACCCCAAGTATGACGGAATGACAAAATAATGATAGTACTGGCGTAGTAAATACTAGTATTGTGTTTTATTCCAAAGACACATGGCAAGTTTCCATCAAATCCTTTATTAGTTGAGTTGAATTTTTCTGTGAAAAACAACCTTTTCAAAAAATAATTTCTGCAAGACCACAAGGTGGCAAACATCATACATGGCAACACTAAAGATACCAGCACAAATGCCAAAAAAGAAGGGATAAAAGGAGGCGGAAACAACTCAAAAATTTTTAACCATTATATTGTGTCAAAGTCTATCCGAAAGAGAAGGTTTATGGAAGTTTTTAAATTGTAATGTATACCGGTTTATCCATAAAAGGATTAAAGCAGATTTTAGAAGATTTTAAATTATACAAAGTATAACCAAAGGTACAGTAGGTCTATATATCGTTTGTGTACGCATTGTTTTTTTATGTAAGTTCTCTACTGTAATAATATTTATTTTACTGTAGTTGACTGAAGAGGGCAAAGCCCAAAATGAGTACAAAACAATGTACTGTATTGACTCAACTAATAAAGGAATTTGATGGAAAACTTGCCATGTGTCTTTGGAATAAAACACAATACTAGTGTTTACTACGCCAGAATTATAAAACAGGACAGTTTCAAAAAACAAATAAAAAAATAACGATAGTAGTCAACATAAATTGAAAAACCAAAGCATTGGACAAGAAAAAAATGGAAAACATTAGAAGAGACCTTCATCCAGCAGTGGATTGACAACAGCTGATGATGATGATGACGACGATATAATCAATCAACTGGAATAACTCAAAAAATATACATCGAAAGAATTCATTACACCAATTGTTAAGTTTATCTTGTGGCCCCTTAATCAGTGAAAATGGTGTGAGGGGCTAGCCAGGGATAGAGTTGATAGAACTTGTGTACCACTTAATTGGCAGCTAATCATGAGATTGGCCCACGGTCGTCTAAAAGGATGGTTTTAAAAGTGTTTATAAGGATCTAGATAGTGAAATCAAGATCCACATCAGGATGTTAACACCAGTTAAGAAAATTTAAAATATGCGCCCTAACTCGCATTTATGTCTAATTATAAATATCTGTGATGTTCGAGTGACAACGTCTGAATAAATTATAGGAGGGTTAACAGTGTAGCGAGTGGGAAGATGCAGGAGATCATTTGATACTAATAACAATAAATTTATTATAAACAAATTAACTGGATAAATACAATAAAATACAAATGATCAATAAAAATACAAATGACATCAGAATGCAAATAAATGGAATTATTAACGATAAAATCTAGGCCTAACCTCATGGAGATACCAGACTATCTTACAAACTATACCTATCTCACAGAGAGAGTTTACAATATTTCTAACGATTTATACTACCTTAACAATACTTCTCTTCATTCATAAATGTTAGATAAATATGAGGAGAATCTTCTAATAGAACTGGTAGTTTCGTCAAACAGGGTGTATTAGGGCCAATTCAAACTGTTAAATTTGCATGGCGAATTCTCTTCCAGGAACTGCGCTTTATGAGGCAATTACTTCTTATGGAGAACTGCCTGGATTAGTGGGAAAAAATCTCTTTTTATAGCGGCTTCTTCAGACGGCCAAGTAACGTGTGCAAAGGCCGCACTCATCTGAATCATCTTGTGAGTTGGCCATAAAAAGGAAGTTCAACTTCCCTTCATGAGGAAGTGAGCTACAGCAGTTTCCCTTCTTTGTAAAATTTTTCTCTCAATATTTTTACACAATAAAATATTTTTTAAATTTTATAATTATTAAAAATAAACGATCCCACGGATCTCACAATGGGATTAACTTCATTTTCTTAAATGGAAACCCCATTTTTTCAATTATATATTATAATTCTACATAGAAAACAAACAAACTTTTATCTGAAACATATTTTTTTTTCCCAAAATGCACTTAGTATTTACAAGCATTAAAAGTTTTATGCAGCAGTAGTGTGCACATGTCTGTGGATATCCATGAAGTTTGCCAAGAAAAAGGCAGACAACTGCTCAAAAATCGTTCGAAACGATTATTCAGTAAAATCATTCTTTTTCTTCAAATAACAAATGATACAAAACCTTGTGCCACAGTATGATGAAGAGAATAATGATCTTAGTTGTGACATTATTAGGAATTCATGGAATAAATAATAATAAATGTAAAATTAGTTATTACTGATTGTAAGCATCTGACAAAAAAAAATTTCAGTTAAAAAAAAAATGTCTGGGCTCAAAGTAACATGCATTCCAGACATGTTACTATATCTCAAAATAGAATGATCATCAATAATTAAACAAAAAACTAAAATACAGTAGAGCGTCGTTTATCCGAATCAATTGGGGACTGGGGTTGTTCGGATAACTTATTTTTTGGATAACCAATTATGTACGAAAAAATATATTAATTTATCCCGTGTTGAAATTTTTCTCTGTTGCGTGTCGCTTTGTGTTGAATTTTCGTCGATGTTAAGCCTAACAAAGACTATTGTATCGTTAAAAATTATTTTTTTATTTTGTACAAACAAAATAAATATATTGAAAAATATAAAAACAATAAAAAATTATACTTCAGAAGTTAATTTAGTATCAAAAACATAAAATATTTGAGTAGCCCAAGACATAGCCAAAGATTACAGTGCCACAGCACTGGCGAAAATTTAAATTTGTCGACTGGAATTCCTTCGGATAAATGACGCTCTACTGTATTTAAAGTTTTACAAGAAAAAAATATTTTTCAGATTTTTAAATAATTATTAAAACTCTAAATACAAAAGTCTTTTACTCAAAATAATAGTAATAATAATAATTTAACAATATCAATCTATACAAACATTAAATTTTACTTTTTTACTACAGTAAAATCTGTAAAAAGCTAGAACTTGACAAGACACTCATTTTTCCACATCAGGCAGATTTTCTGCTATTGACATGTAGTTTTACCATTTTTCTACTGCTCTGAAAATGTTTCTTTTCCCTATTATGAAATCATGTGAAGATTTACATGCATTTCGTTACAGATCTCTGCATATTGTAAAGATTTTAAATACAAATAAGTGGGGAAATTTCACTTCTTAATAAAACAGTCTAATCATTGTTTGCTTAGCTGTCTTGGTTTTTTAAATGAAATTATTCAAACAGATTTCTGAGTCTGTAGCTTTATGAAAAAATTCTTGTTCTTCTTTAGTTCTTCCAAATTAAATTCCTTTAGTCTTTAAATCAAACACAAGTTTTCAGCTACATAAAGTCATCTTTAGTTTATGAATCCACAATTTTTTTTGTATATTTTTGCATTTTTAAATATATAATTTCATTTGTATTTTCTGATAGAATTTTATTCTTTACAATGTGAAGATTTTTATCATCAATTTGGAAAAAAACATACCACCACAAAAATAAAACCTCAAAATAATAATGTAAAAGAAAATTGAAGACAGAGCCCTTCAGGATGATTTGAAATTGAATCTAATGAAAAATAATTTATTTCCTGATAGATAACATCTATACTTTCCCACATTTGAGTTACAACAGCATGGTTTCTACAATTCTGTCTATATCTCGCAGGCCATGGCTTTCAGAGAATATTTCTTAGGTTAATGTAATCATTTTATTGAAAAATATTCAAACTTTCCACCTTAGTCAAGTTCCAGTTTCTGCAGGTTTTAATAAACTGATTTATAGACATTTCTTCTATGGATTGCATCCAGAACCCAGAACAAATTTGATTTTCTTTGAACTATGCAGTTCATTTGATACATAGTGTTATTTTTATAATTTGATTTAATAGTTTACTGAAATTCAACTTAAAAAGATAAAATAATAATAGATCTCTGTTAATATTTACCTTAATATAGTCTAAATAATTAAATATACCTTAATTTTGCAAAAGAAATGTAAACTTATTTATTTATACTGCCCAAAGGCAAAAGGCTCTACCACCAAAAAAACTGAAAATAAAGTTGTGAACTTGTCATTAGTATCCTTGGTCAATTAACCCAATATTCTATGTGAGAAATGTTCTGTAATTATTTGCAGTACATTTTTCACACTTGCGAATGGGTGGTATCAAAAGATAATAATTTATGCATAATGATAAGTTTGCAGCTTTGTTTTCAATTTTGCCATTTTACCTTTGAGCAGCACAGTTTTTTTGAACAAAAATTAATATTCTATTAAATCAATTTGTCTTTATGAAATACAAAACTCTTTTAAACTATTTTTAAAATTTTATGACTGATTAATCAATTAGTTACTGTAAGACATCAGCACATTAAGCGTATACAGCTGATGACAGGTAGGCTTGATATGCAATATGATCAACCAGCATGGATGAGGGTAAAATGGAGAATGATATTGTAACTTATTCAAACAGGATTATCTAGTTGAATCCAACCGCATCCTGATATTTTAGTATTCATACAAAGCCATTTGGTCAATAAACTTCACAGGGGAGATAGAAGATATTAAATGAACATTTTTTTACATAATAATCTCCTTTTGTAAAGACAGTGGCAAAATTACAAGAATAAAATTTATCTATAAAATTTCATTTTCAATTTGTGTAAGAAAAATTTTGTAAAACAAAATTAATTTAATTTTACTTCAAAAAGCAATTTGAAGATTTCATTGAAATAAAGTTTTTCTCATTAGTTCATTAATAATTTAGCTCAGAGGCTTTGAATTCCAACATTTATGCATTTAAACTTACTTACTTAAGTGTTTCTGAATATTAGCCACAAGATTTTCATTTTTTGTAATAATTTAAAATTAACTCATTATGTTTATGTAGTAGAAGACAATAAACTTACCTCAAGAATTTGATCTCCCGGTCTGAGACCAGTTGATCCGCAAGCAGCAGGAGAATCTTCTTGAACTGAATGAACAAATATACCGACGGCATTTCCTCCCAACAAACTGATTCCCAAGTTAGATGTGGTCTTTTTTAGTACTACTACGCGCGGTACTGAACTGGACTCTGGAGAATGAGAGTTATGCATATCTTGATTTTCCATAGAATGGAGGCTGTAATAATAGAAAGATTAATATAATTTCTATAATATTACAAAATAATAATATATTTCTGAACTTTATTTGAAAAGTAATTTCAAATAATTCTAATTGTTTAATCACTGAAATTGCATTGTTAATCATATTATCTTAGAGGAAATAAACAGAAATAAAGTCTTATTCCATTCTTAATTTGTTAAGAAATAAACATAAAACAGATTCCTTCATGTGAAAAAGAATGTGATTTGCAGTCAACATGGTTTCATAGTGATAGGGATAAAAACTTATTTGAAAAACTTTATAGAAGAATTTTTTTGCACTACGATCCTCCTCCCTTCTTATCTAACTATTATATTTAGTAAATTTATGCTACATCAGTCTATAGTTTGATCATTTTGATAAATAGAAGATTGAGCTTATACTTTATATGTTCAGGTACAAGAAACATAATATTCAAAAAGAATATAAAGATTATATTATCATTGTTAATGAAAAGAAAATGTATTGTAGATTTGCATCACAATTATGAAGAAAATTATAAGTAATTAAATTAACAGTACTAAATAAGTTATGATTAGAAGGATGATTGGCTGGAAAGAGGTAATTTTTAATGATCATAAAGAAGTGACATGCTGATGAACTGCAATGATTATTATGAATATTATGAGAATTATGTCAAAAAAGACAACAACAATGAGATTTACCAAATGTAATTCAGATGATAGAAATAAATACAGGTTATTCGATAAATGAATTCTGCATACTTGTATAATTGCAACCAGTAGAGAAGTAGAAATGAGAAAAAATATGAAATTAATTAAAATTCAAGCACTAGTCAAAAGAGATTATTATTAAACTGTGAGACTATTTCTTAACAAGCTTTATAAATATTTAACTAAAGCATAAAAATAATAGAGAAGTTAATAAAACTAAGCAAAAACAAGTAACATAAGCTGCTCTATTGCTTTATATTTTAAACAATTATTTTTTCTGAAAGTTTAATACAGTTTAAAAATATTAATCTAAATGTTTGCAAATATTGTTAGTTATGATATGAAATTCACTGAAATATTGTAATAGTGTGTGTTTTTTTAAGCAATTCATCATTTAGTGTTGAAAAATATAAATTTATTAGTTAAATTAATTTTATTATAGTTGCTAACTGAATTTTGGACCAGTGTTTTAAAGTTATTTGGTAATCAAACAGGTTTATTCTTAAATAACTGGTATGATGGTCATATTGTAAAAGAACAAATTTACCACATAGGAGATGCCTTCGGTTTAGTCAAAGTTGAATTAGTAGAACTAGATATTTCTTCAGTCGAAACATTTACTGTAGTAGTCATATTACAAGACGTAAGAGAAACTGCTGGTGTTTGTGTAGGTGATATTTCTGCACTCGAACTGTCTGTTTCTGGAATTTCTTGAAATTCTATTAATATGACAAAAATGTAAATAGAAATTTAAACTCTACTCTTTAATTAATAAAATGTAATATGGAAATGGATTATGTATACTACAGATCAATATTAAATTCATATAATTGAAGAAGATATCTTCTTGATTTTCTTAATTAAAAGAAAAAATTACTATTACAGTAGAGCATCGATTATCCAATCCCCCCGATCAACCGTCACATCGGTTAACCGACTGCGTTCTAGTCGGTAAATTCAAATGTCCACTAGTAATGTGAAGCTACAATATTTAACTATGTCTTGGCTACTTTAATATTATTTTTGTTAAATTTTATCGTGTTTTAGCTGGCAACACTGGCTCGACCATAAAAGGGAGGCCAGTATTTAAACAAGACTTAATTTTCTAATTATGAGTGATTGTTTGTTTTGTGAGCAATAAAATTATTTGAAAATAATTTTTAACGATACAATAGCAACGATTATTATTTTAAAAAAAAATTTTGTTAGGCTTAACATCGATGAAAATTCAACACGAAGTAGGTTAATAGCGATATATTAACCTGTCCTATGTTGATCCCAAAAATTTTCGGGTTGACCTCATTGACCTGCGTGGGCGATCCTGAATATTTCTGTGTTTACAGTGGAACGTTTTTGATACTAGATGTCGCTTCAAGTCATAATTTTTATATTAAAACGAACTTTTAAAATAAAATTTTTTTTGTTTTTAGATTATTCAATATATATATTTTGTTTGTGAAACATAAAAAAATAATTTTTTATGATACAGTAAACACGATTTTTATTTTTAAAAAAAAATTAGGCTTAACATCGACGAAAATTCAACATGGCATCACACGCGACAAATAAAAATTTCAACAACGAATAGGTTAATATACTATACTAATAATGTACTTTTTCATATTTTTCAGTTATCCGACCAATCCCAGTCCCTAATTGAGTCAGATAATCGATGCTCTACTGTACTTATAAAATTTAAATATTAATTAACACACAGAACTAAAGTAATTTTCATAGAAAATGGTTATTGGCAACAATTAATTTAGTTTGTGATTGTTCTTTACATTGCAAAAGAGAAAGACCATTTCAACTTTTATTTTTTGATCTATAAAACAATGTATTTATTTTAATTTATAGAGTATTAATTCAAAGCTAAAGGAAAATATAAGAAATTTATAGTTAAAGTTTTAATTTAAAACCAATATTTATCTGAAACAGAAGGATACTTCTGATTCCAGAAACAATTTCTTACTTAAGGTATAAAAAAATAACACAGTTAAATTGCCATTTGGTACCATTATTTGTTCATCTTTAGTACACATTTGATTTAATCGTGTATTAAATTGAAGTATTCAAACAATAAGAATTATTTATAGTAACAAAGTCTCAAATTAACTCAAATTCACACAAATTTGAGAGTTTGTCATCATGTAATCATGCAACTGTCAATGTTGTTTGCAAAACAAAGTGATATATTTAGTAATTCATAGATACCAAAAACGTTCTCTAATATTTATGGAGATACATTCACAAGTATTCATTTACACTTTAGAAGGTTGGTATTGCTTAGGATTGAACTGTATTAGGGATTAACTCTGTGTGTTTTCTGAACAACATAAACACAATAATTATACAAAAAAAAATAACAAAAAATAAATTTAAATATTAATACAATTATAAATAAGTTAATTATCTAAGTTTATCTAATTGCAATTTAATATAATAAAAATCTTCAAATTTTTCCAACTTTAAAATGTATGAATTTGAAATTTAAATCACTTTATTAGTTACAAAATTAATGCAAGAACTTACTGTCAGGGTTATACTGTACAAGTATAGATACAGTATCTCCACATTGACGAAGAACATTTGCTGCTAAACAATAATTTGCATTGCGCATGTTGATACCACATACCTGTAAAAAATTTAAATATTTTTATTGTTAAATGATAATTATTGTAAAAATGGTAAATACGTTTAACAAATGAAAAATGTAGACTAAAAATAATGTAAAAACTTACTTCTAATAATTGATCGCCAACTTGCAAACCTGCTTGAGCCGCTAAACTTTTGTCGTGAACTGATGAAACAAAAACGCTGTTTCCGCCCAATCCACAAATTATTTGAATTCCAAGAGGTTCTGAACACTTATCTATTTCAATTCTTCTTAAATCTCCTGGTTTAGGTCTAAGTAAATAAATAATTCAGTATGAATTTCATTATTTATATTTTTAATTTTCAGACAATTCTTTAATGTATATTAATAGAGAGATGATCAGATGTAAAAGTTTCTTAAATTTGCTTTTATACAATTAAGTTAATATCAAAGTACAATAATGATTTATAAGCAAATCTTGATCTTGATTAATGGAAATTAGCTTATGTTATTTCTTGTAGCTGAAATTTACTTCATTCCTACATAACTCAGTCATAATAAAATAAAAATATCTGAAAATTACTTTCAGATGAAATAATAAATTTACACCTCGCTACAAGCAAATGATAATTAAAGCTAAAATGAAAATAAAAAGATGAAAGTTTCTGATGTTAGAATTTAATTTAAACTGTTTAATAGCCTGCTTTTATTGGCAGTTTTAATTAAGCTTTTTCAACCCGGATACGGGATTATATATATTCTATGGAAATGATGCAAGACATTATTAATCAAAATTTGTTTTATTTAGAGAAAACAATATATGGGTATGCTTTGCATAGTGAACATAATAGATTTATTTTATTTCCTTTTCTTTTGAAGCATATTATTAAGTTTTATATGAGATTAATATATGTGGATAACCAGATTATCATAATGATCTTGGAACGCCATCACCACCAGTTAAAGAGCAACTTTGTACCAAAGCATGGCTAAGCAAGCTTCAGAATACATTATAGTTATACAGAACTGTTTTGGAAATATTTGAAGAACAAAGACAATTAGAATTTAAATTATGAAATTTTTGTATGAGCAGGCCTCAGAGTACCATTTTCCCTCTGAAAAACTGAGTTGAAATACAGAAAAAATGAGTAAGTGTAATAGTAACAAAACAAAATGAAAACATGGAAGGAAAACTAAACAAAATAGCAGTAAAAGTTGTTTTTTTTTTACTGTTATGGTTAAATACATTTTAAAACTTTCTGTATATACTGTAATATTTCCAGTAAACATGAATACTTAATAAGTCTTCGGCTTCTTCTGTAAATAATCAGTCTTGAAAGATGATGTTCTTTTATTAAGATTTTTCTGGATGCTTTCAGCTTCCTTTTTTTTTTTTTTTTTTTTTTTTTTTTTTTTTTTTTTTTTTTTTTTTTTTTTTTTTTTTTTTTTTTTTTTTTTTTTTTTTTTTTTTTTTTTTTTTTTTTTTTTTTTTTTTTTTTTTTTTTTTTTTTTTTTTTTTTTTTTTTTTTTTTTTTTTTTTTTTTTTTTTTTTTTTTTTTTTTTTTTTTTTTTTTTTTTTTTTTTTTTTTTTTTTTTTTTTTTTTTTTTTTTTTTTTTTTTTTTTTTTTTTTTTTTTTTTTTTTTTTTTTTTTTTTTTTTTTTTTTTTTTTTTTTTTTTTTTTTTTTTTTTTTTTTTTTTTTTTTTTTTTTTTTTTTTTTTTTTTTTTTTTTTTTTTTTTTTTTTTTTTTTTTTTTTTTTTTTTTTTTTTTTTTTTTTTTTTTTTTTTTTTTTTTTTTTTTTTTTTTTTTTTTTTTTTTTTTTTTTTTTTTTTTTTTTTTTTTTTTTTTTTTTTTTTTTTTTTTTTTTTTTTTTTTTTTTTTTTTTTTTTTTTTTTTTTTTTTTTTTTTTTTTTTTTTTTTTTTTTTTTTTTTTTTTTTTTTTTTTTTTTTTTTTTTTTTTTTTTTTTTTTTTTTTTTTTTTTTTTTTTTTTTTTTTTTTTTTTTTTTTTTTTTTTTTTTTTTTTTTTTTTTTTTTTTTTTTTTTTTTTTTTTTTTTTTTTTTTTTTTTTTTTTTTTTTTTTTTTTTTTTTTTTTTTTTTTTTTTTTTTTTTTTTTTTTTTTTTTTTTTTTTTTTTTTTTTTTTTTTTTTTTTTTTTTTTTTTTTTTTTTTTTTTTTTTTTTTTTTTTTTTTTTTTTTTTTTTTTTTTTTTTTTTTTTTTTTTTTTTTTTTTTTTTTTTTTTTTTTTTTTTTTTTTTTTTTTTTTTTTTTTTTTTTTTTTTTTTTTTTTTTTTTTTTTTTTTTTTTTTTTTTTTTTTTTTTTTTTTTTTTTTTTTTTTTTTTTTTTTTTTTTTTTTTTTTTTTTTTTTTTTTTTTTTTTTTTTTTTTTTTTTTTTTTTTTTTTTTTTTTTTTTTTTTTTTTTTTTTTTTTTTTTTTTTTTTTTTTTTTTTTTTTTTTTTTTTTTTTTTTTTTTTTTTTTTTTTTTTTTTTTTTTTTTTTTTTTTTTTTTTTTTTTTTTTTTTTTTTTTTTTTTTTTTTTTTTTTTTTTTTTTTTTTTTTTTTTTTTTTTTTTTTTTTTTTTTTTTTTTTTTTTTTTTTTTTTTTTTTTTTTTTTTTTTTTTTTTTTTTTTTTTTTTTTTTTTTTTTTTTTTTTTTTTTTTTTTTTTTTTTTTTTTTTTTTTTTTTTTTTTTTTTTTTTTTTTTTTTTTTTTTTTTTTTTTTTTTTTTTTTTTTTTTTTTTTTTTTTTTTTTTTTTTTTTTTTTTTTTTTTTTTTTTTTTTTTTTTTTTTTTTTTTTTTTTTTTTTTTTTTTTTTTTTTTTTTTTTTTTTTTTTTTTTTTTTTTTTTTTTTTTTTTTTTTTTTTTTTTTTTTTTTTTTTTTTTTTTTTTTTTTTTTTTTTTTTTTTTTTTTTTTTTTTTTTTTTTTTTTTTTTTTTTTTTTTTTTTTTTTTTTTTTTTTTTTTTTTTTTTTTTTTTTTTTTTTTTTTTTTTTTTTTTTTTTTTTTTTTTTTTTTTTTTTTTTTTTTTTTTTTTTTTTTTTTTTTTTTTTTTTTTTTTTTTTTTTTTTTTTTTTTTTTTTTTTTTTTTTTTTTTTTTTTTTTTTTTTTTTTTTTTTTTTTTTTTTTTTTTTTTTTTTTTTTTTTTTTTTTTTTTTTTTTTTTTTTTTTTTTTTTTTTTTTTTTTTTTTTTTTTTTTTTTTTTTTTTTTTTTTTTTTTTTTTTTTTTTTTTTTTTTTTTTTTTTTTTTTTTTTTTTTTTTTTTTTTTTTTTTTTTTTTTTTTTTTTTTTTTTTTTTTTTTTTTTTTTTTTTTTTTTTTTTTTTTTTTTTTTTTTTTTTTTTTTTTTTTTTTTTTTTTTTTTTTTTTTTTTTTTTTTTTTTTTTTTTTTTTTTTTTTTTTTTTTTTTTTTTTTTTTTTTTTTTTTTTTTTTTTTTTTTTTTTTTTTTTTTTTTTTTTTTTTTTTTTTTTTTTTTTTTTTTTTTTTTTTTTTTTTTTTTTTTTTTTTTTTTTTTTTTTTTTTTTTTTTTTTTTTTTTTTTTTTTTTTTTTTTTTTTTTTTTTTTTTTTTTTTTTTTTTTTTTTTTTTTTTTTTTTTTTTTTTTTTTTTTTTTTTTTTTTTTTTTTTTTTTTTTTTTTTTTTTTTTTTTTTTTTTTTTTTTTTTTTTTTTTTTTTTTTTTTTTTTTTTTTTTTTTTTTTTTTTTTTTTTTTTTTTTTTTTTTTTTTTTTTTTTTTTTTTTTTTTTTTTTTTTTTTTTTTTTTTTTTTTTTTTTTTTTTTTTTTTTTTTTTTTTTTTTTTTTTTTTTTTTTTTTTTTTTTTTTTTTTTTTTTTTTTTTTTTTTTTTTTTTTTTTTTTTTTTTTTTTTTTTTTTTTTTTTTTTTTTTTTTTTTTTTTTTTTTTTTTTTTTTTTTTTTTTTTTTTTTTTTTTTTTTTTTTTTTTTTTTTTTTTTTTTTTTTTTTTTTTTTTTTTTTTTTTTTTTTTTTTTTTTTTTTTTTTTTTTTTTTTTTTTTTTTTTTTTTTTTTTTTTTTTTTTTTTTTTTTTTTTTTTTTTTTTTTTTTTTTTTTTTTTTTTTTTTTTTTTTTTTTTTTTTTTTTTTTTTTTTTTTTTTTTTTTTTTTTTTTTTTTTTTTTTTTTTTTTTTTTTTTTTTTTTTTTTTTTTTTTTTTTTTTTTTTTTTTTTTTTTTTTTTTTTTTTTTTTTTTTTTTTTTTTTTTTTTTTTTTTTTTTTTTTTTTTTTTTTTTTTTTTTTTTTTTTTTTTTTTTTTTTTTTTTTTTTTTTTTTTTTTTTTTTTTTTTTTTTTTTTTTTTTTTTTTTTTTTTTTTTTTTTTTTTTTTTTTTTTTTTTTTTTTTTTTTTTTTTTTTTTTTTTTTTTTTTTTTTTTTTTTTTTTTTTTTTTTTTTTTTTTTTTTTTTTTTTTTTTTTTTTTTTTTTTTTTTTTTTTTTTTTTTTTTTTTTTTTTTTTTTTTTTTTTTTTTTTTTTTTTTTTTTTTTTTTTTTTTTTTTTTTTTTTTTTTTTTTTTTTTTTTTTTTTTTTTTTTTTTTTTTTTTTTTTTTTTTTTTTTTTTTTTTTTTTTTTTTTTTTTTTTTTTTTTTTTTTTTTTTTTTTTTTTTTTTTTTTTTTTTTTTTTTTTTTTTTTTTTTTTTTTTTTTTTTTTTTTTTTTTTTTTTTTTTTTTTTTTTTTTTTTTTTTTTTTTTTTTTTTTTTTTTTTTTTTTTTTTTTTTTTTTTTTTTTTTTTTTTTTTTTTTTTTTTTTTTTTTTTTTTTTTTTTTTTTTTTTTTTTTTTTTTTTTTTTTTTTTTTTTTTTTTTTTTTTTTTTTTTTTTTTTTTTTTTTTTTTTTTTTTTTTTTTTTTTTTTTTTTTTTTTTTTTTTTTTTTTTTTTTTTTTTTTTTTTTTTTTTTTTTTTTTTTTTTTTTTTTTTTTTTTTTTTTTTTTTTTTTTTTTTTTTTTTTTTTTTTTTTTTTTTTTTTTTTTTTTTTTTTTTTTTTTTTTTTTTTTTTTTTTTTTTTTTTTTTTTTTTTNACACGCATTATGGCTACAATATCAGACATGAAAAAACAACACAGTTTACACTGTCACATCTCATGTACATGGATGACATAAAACTTTATGCATCCACACAAAAACAACTTCATCAACTCCTATAAATCACACATTCATACACCAAGGACATACAAATGGAGCTTGGCTTAGACAAATGCAAAACACTTCACATAGAAAAAGGAGTCCTAAAGAAAGATTTTGCACTTGGAAATGGAGATGTTATTGAATCCATGAAAGAGGGCAAGTTCTACAGGTATTTAGAATTCCAACAGGCCAAACTAACAAAACATACACAAATAAAGCAAAGATTAACTAAAGAATACTAAAGTAGGTTAAATGCTATTCTCAGAACATAGTTAAAGCAATAAACACACATGTCATCCCAGTACTCACATATTCTTTTGGAGTTATACATTGGACTCACAGATCTTGAGCAACTCAGGAAAACAAGAACAATACTTACTAAGCATAAACATCATCATACTAAATCCTCCACAGAAAGATTAACCCTTCCTTGTAAGGATGGTGGACATGACCTGATTGACATAGTTAACCTTCACTACAAACACAGTCACTGCGAGAGGTTTTTTTTACAAAAAGACAAGAAACATCACAGTTACATAAAGCAGTAACTCTAGCAGACTCAAATAACACCATTAAACTTATATCATATGGACATGACAACACACAAAAAGCATAGACACCATTAACATGTTAACTGCTTGTTGTAATATGATACTTTCCGTCAGGGGGCGGCCAAAAAATGAAAATTTGATATCTAATAATTGATTATAACGTAAATAAATGGGTCGATGTACAACAGTCAGGAGAGCGATGATAAGAAAAATATATATAAACAAAGACCGGAGAGTCGTATGACCTTGAACCTGACACTGCTTTCTCCCAGGCAATAAATTTTACAACCCCACTGTAATTAGACATCCTTCCCTACTTAAAAGTATTTACATCTGTGTGTTAAAGTATTTCACACTTTGTTTCGACTGCAAATGATGGTTTTTTTCTGTAAATATATATTAAAACGCACTTATATACAGTCGACCCCCCTATAACGTACGTTCCTATAACGACAATTCCTATAACGTAGTGAAAAAATTGTAGAAACTTTCGTATAACGTACCTCCTATAACGTCGTTTCGCGAGAAGATTGATAGAGTCTGGACCAATAGTGGATNGAGTGTTTGGAATGGCTATGTCTATAATGTATGTGATTTTATTGTGTTTGTCAATGAGTGTGATTTCTGGTCTGTTGTGGTAAATTGTTTTATCTGTGATTATGGCTCTGTCGTAGTACATTTTGTGCATGTTCTTTTTAATACTGTCCGTGGAATGTATTTGTAGTATGGTTTGTGGATGTCTAATAATTTGTATTGCATTTGTATTGTATTTGTTTGCAAACTCTTGGTGTATTATATTTGCTACTTGATTATATCTGTGTAAATAATCTGTCTGTGCCAAGAGCTTGCAACCAGAAGTGGTGTGTTGTATAGTTTCTGCCATGATGTGACATTTTCTGCATGTGTCATTCGTGAATGTTGTATCTGTATCTTTATATGTATTTTCTGTAGTTTTTAGTATTTATGACCTGATCCTGTATGGCAATCATGAAGCCTTTCCTTCTCCCTAAAAAGGCATCCCTGAGCTAACCAGCTGTTTGATGCAGTTTTGTCAACAAAATCCTGGGCCAGATCATAAGGATGCCTGCCATGGAGTGCCTTTCGAGCCCACGATTGCTTAATGGTGTCTATGCTTTTTATATGTTGCGTAGTATCCATATGATATGAGCATAAGTTTAATGGTGTGTTATTTGAGTTTGCTAGAATTACTGCTTTATGTAACTGTGATGTTTCTTGTTTTTTGTAGAAAAATAGATTTAGTTAATACAATCTCACTTATATGTCTATGTTATCAGTGGTGGATGAGGAAGTGTCTGTAGTATCATTAGTGGTAGTTGTTGTGTGTGTGCTGTAATCACTGCTTGTTGCTGGATTATCCTGACAGGTTATGTGATCTTCATTAATGTTAAATGTTTCTGTCTGTTGATGTATTTGATCAGCAACCTGTTGTTTGATAAGTTCAAGTGTTGTTTATGGGATAAGGTTGTTGTGTATAATTGTTCTTTTTTGATCATCAACTGTTTGTTCGGTGACAATGAGGTGAGGATATTGTTATGTGAATCTATGGTGTAGTTGTTGTCTGTATGCTGTCATGTTTGTTTCGAGTCTCATGATGGTGTAGTAAGTATGGATGATAAACTTGTTCATTTCTATTGTCCATTTCATCCGTTGGCGTGGTTTTCCAGCCTTTGTGATCTGTGGGTGCATTGCCACAGAAACACAAGGATTAGATTGATTCCTCACTTCTGTTGAGGGCATCGGTAATCAAGAGAGACTGTGGCCTATTTTTTGAACATGAGTCTCTGCCTAACTCATGAATGTGGATTTTGTTAACCTGGGCGACGTCTGAGCCGGTATCACACTTAGATCTGGTTACTACCATGATAAACATCTTCCCAGAATGTGGGTGTGTGGTCACTCTTACCTTCACTTCTTCCCATAGACTTCACTGGCATGGGTGTCCCTACCAGGAGCTTGTGCTCCAGCCTACATTGCCCTATGGATCAGTAAAATTACTGGGCTCTCTCACCATGACCAGGTGGTGACCATGGAAGAGATTATTATTATTATTGTGATGTTGATGGAGTGTGTCTTACACAACATATATACTAATGTCTAGTGCTATGCTGGACCAAGGTCAAGCATTAATTATTACATATTTACAATCTATCAAATGAAAAATGAACTTTCCAAAATGGTTTTTGATAAGTGATTTGTCAGTCTTGTTGATGATTAAAACACACGACTCAATAGTTGTAAGGATAATATGAAAAAAACAAGAATTTATTGCCCTAATATTCATTACAATGCATGTTGTATTCAGATATAACAACATACATTCTAAGAATCATGTGCTTGATATTTATGTTTTTAATGTTTGAATCTACTTTTACAATGATTTTTAATGCCCAAATGAGTACAATAATTTTCTGAATGCTGTATGTTAAATAACTTTGGTTTTTGTGTGTTCTCAATTTATTCAACCAATTCCAGGATCATTAACTATGAAAATTAAGTATATCTGCTAAAGTTAAAAAAAAATCTGCTTTAATAAAATGCGTTAAATTAAAAAAAAAAAAAAAAAAAAAGGAAACTTACAGATAACAGACGATCACCAACAGCAACTGTTCCCTCCCTTGCTGCCACAGATCCTGGTGTAATTCTACTCACATATACACCTGTTCACAGATTAAAAATTTTAAATAATTGAAACATATCTTAATTATACAAAATTTAAAAAACTTTTTCACTAAAATGTAACTTGTCAATAATGCTTAGTATATANGTGCAATAATTTCATTTACTTCTACCTCCAATATTCAGAATAATTTTGTTAAATTAACATTTAAAATGAGTGAAATCAAATATATTTAATCATGAGGTTTATAATACTTTATATTGAAAAGCTGAAATGAAATATTATATGTTCATTTAACTAATTTTCAATTTAAAATTTTGTAAATTATGTATTTTTTAAAATATATTTAGTGCATTTTTAAATATTCTTGCAGGTAACTTCATTTTATTGCAATCAAGATTTTAAGCAAATGAAACTAATCTAGACTAAAGCTGATTTTCAATAAAATCTAAAATATTACATACAAATATTTACAACAAACCAAATTTAATAAATGCTTATATAATTAACTAATAAATGAATTTCACTTATTTTCATTAATAATTTAAAAATTAAAATATATCAATTGTGAATCATATTTACCAGGTTCCAAGATTAATCCGTGATTTTTTCCTCCATTTAAATTGAGCAAAACCGTCTGCACTCCTCTACTGCTTGTTAATCGTCGTCTTTTTATTAACTGTATAAAAATATCATTATAAATTACCTCTCATAATAATAATATATTATTTTCATTCTAATATAGAATGTTACATCTATAATTACACTATTATAAATTACAATTACACTTTATATTCCTTTAAAATTTAGTTTCACATTAAGCATTGAGCAAATATGAAAGCTGTTTTAGTGGCTTACAGATGTGTATACAGTCGACCCCCATAACACGGGTTCCTATAGTTCGGATTCCTATATCACAGCAAAAAAATTGCGACAGTATTCGTACAAACGTGCTAAAAAAAACTCATATAATTCGGTAAAATGTCATCGCCAACTTGTGTCACGACATGATTGGTCAAATCTAGACCAATAGTGGATATTGTATAAACTGTTGAGTTTAAACAAGCAGTGGACCTACTAAAAACCATTTATTATTTAATGTCCATAAAAATATATTTATATTAATGATGTCTCTGAAGTTCAGTGAATTTTTCGCAAAAAAAATAATTTATCAGGAAGCACACGAGTGCCATTCGATGACAAGCTCCACGACGAAAACAAGGTTAAGCAATGGCGTAGTCGAACAATGCACGCTCGGTAAGTAATCCTACAATTTTTTGTTTATAGCATAGTTTATATGGATTATTCCCAAAAAATTATACGTGTTTTGGAAATGTTGAGTCAAATTAGTCTAGAATCAATTAATTTTATGGAAGAAACCTTTCAAACAGCTGTAATCCGTAAACTGCATACGTGCCGGGCTGTGATTGGCTGGACTCGCAGAAAATGGATTCATAAAAACTGGAGCGTATCTATCATGTTATAGGGGGGGTCGACTGTACACTAATTTATATTAAATGTGTCATTAGAATAAGTCAACATCCCCACTTGTTTTAATAACTTTTAGATTTAGTTCTTTCAACCAATTTAACTGTCAACTACTCAGATACAAATTAGATTCCTTTTGATCATAGTGCAATCTGTAAAGACATTTACTTTCCATTTGCATTCCCAATTGGAAAATCAGTTTATTTCCACCAGAAAAATATTGATTGGATATTTTTAATTAAGAAAAATTTTCTTTGCCAAAGAATTATGATATAATCTATGATATTTTTGACTCTGCTATTAAATTATATCTCCTGTATCATAAAATAAATCTTTACTCTAAACCATAGCTTAATAAAACACTTAGGATACTTCAAAACTTAATAAGACCATTATTGAAGGTGCTGGAAACTTATGATTTGCATCTGAATCATAGTATTCAAAAACAGTTTTACAAATCTTGTTTGCAAAACTTTGATCTTTAGTTCAGTAACATTGTTCAGTCTATACCACATGATTTGCCTAGTTTCTGGCTATTTATGCCTATATTTACTAACAGGGCAAAGAGATGCCATTTTTATTTCACTCTTAATTGTATATTGTATTTCTGACAAATCAGCATACAGCAAGTCCTCACTTAATGTCATCGATATGTTCTTGAAAACTGCAACATTAAATGAAAATAACTTATAATGGAAACCAATTTTACCATAGGTAATTGATAATTCATGCTAATCCAAACTCTTGCCATAATTAATTGGGCTATTATTATGCTATAATTAATAATTAAAAACAAAGTAATTTGGTACTAGAGATAGCCATTATATAGTTCAAAGAAGAGATGGCACCTAATATTTATCTCTAGTACCAAATTATTTAGTTTCTAATTATTAATTATGGCACAATAATAGCCCAATTAATTATGACAAGAGTTCGGATTAGTATCAATACATCAGGTTTCAGGATGTTGATATATATAATATAATTTGGTTGTTATTATTCAAGCAGACATTCCATACAAGATGTATGACCTCTCAATCAATTTTAATGTTTATAAATGTTATATGAGAGACAATTGAAGAAAGATACAAGTAATAATTTATGTTATAATGAAACAGCATTAAACTTAAATATAGCATGTGGATGGAATATAAAATGAATTTGAATAAAAACGATGTTCTAAAAATATACGGTAATAACAAGTGGTGTAATTTCCCAAGATTACACCACTCGTTATTACCATATATTTTTAGAGCATTGTTTTTATTCAAATACAACATTAAACAAAATGATGTTAAGTGAGGACTTACCGTATTCTATTTATCAAGCTTCAAGCTTGCAAAAAATGTTTTACAAATAATAATCCTAATCAATTTTAGCTCTGTTGATTTAATGATTTTTTGTTTTCTAATATTAATGATGTTATTTTCCACCTTAATCCAACATCATCTAGGCCAGATAACACTGTTGCTGTTTGTTTATTTATTTACCAAAATATATTGCTCTCTTAGCCTTTGCCATTTCTTCTTTCATCTTTAAATTAAAAATGGCAGAATTGTTTTGTCATTGCATGATCATATTTTATAAAGGAATAACAATGAAAAATGATAAATAATTCTTATTCAATTACAACAGCATCAGCAACACAAAGTCTTTGAAGTATGTTTTTACAACTCACCATTTAATTAGAAGATAAACTCATTAATTAAGCATTATTACCATATTTAAGTAAACTGATCAAAATTTAATGATATAAAACTCAAGATATATTTACTGAAATAATATTTTTTAAATTTTCAAACAGTTCATAACTGTCTCATAAAAATAAATATTTCAAATGTAAGAAACTCAAAGGCAGTTAAAAAAACCCAGGAGATTTATTTGGATTAAACACTATTTTGGGATTTTCAATCCCATCTGAAGATGGGATTGAAAGTCCCAGCATTGAGGGATTCAAACAGAACAACTGTTGGTTGCATTCAAAAAATTTTGTGCAAACAAAAAAATTATAAATTTAAACATCTTTAAAAAAATATATTAACAGATATTTTTTAAAATTATGAACATGTGGCTATGAACTGCATTATTGGAAATGTTTCCTGGAAAGATTGGTAACAGTGGTTCTGCTCTGGGGTTGCCATCTGCAGTTGTCAATAGGCATTTCCACCTTCCCTCCTGTGACCTTAAACCTCCAGTGATGCCTGAGGTGTGGTATTAGCAAGCTACTGCATCTACCCCTGCAGTTTTACTCTGTCCTGTGTGTTCTCCTACCCTTCTTTCTTCTTAAATTGGTACTGCCAAGGCTCTCTTTGTTCTCATTAGCCTTTGGTCAGCACCTTAGTAGCAAATGTGCAGAGCATATTATATAGCCCACTTGCAGTGCATCTGCAGGTGATTGTGTGTAGTAGTAATAAAAAATTTGGTAAACAGGTCAATCCCAGCACCTATTTCATATTTTAAATTTAAGTTTAAACTATAAATTATCTTAGCTTTAAGTATTAGTTATAAGTTTATTTGAAGCGTGTCTGGTGACTGACTCCAGAATTCCCCTATTAGCTGTTGTTTAAGAACTTCTCCTCTTTTATTTAATTGCTTCTCTTCTTCACTTACTAGTGTAGATAGTAGAGTATTCACTGTACTGGTAGTTGGCACTTCTGGCCTGGCTATATGGAGTTTTCTGAGTTTCCTCCACAAGTTCATACCTGAATGGGAGCCAGCTTTCCTAGAAGCCCTCCTGGAAGCAAGTTCCTGGCAATAGCTATTATGTTGTAGCAAGCTATGTTTTTTTCAAAGTTCTTTATTCCAAATTGCTGGAGTTGGTCATCAGTGGTTTCTGCACTCCTACAGACACTCTTCTATGGCTTTGGATAAACCAGAAGTTCACAAACGTCTTAAAACATCATTCTGGTTAGAATAAGTTGTCTTTCACCTTAATATAATTAAAATAACACTAAAGAATAACATACTAAATAACACTCCAAATACTCAACATACACAACACCAATCACTTACCAAACATGACATCAAAAATTGTTAGAGCAAACAAAATGTTAAACTCACAACACACAGATGACTGAAAACACTGTTACAATGACCACTCAAAGAGCAAGCTAGCAGTCCTACATGGGCTTTATTAATACATACACAAATATACATTATAGGCCTCAGTTCTTTCAGAGTTGAAAGAGGTCCATGGGCTCCCTCAGAACTGCCTCACAATAATAATAAAAAATATATAACAATAAATTAAAATATGTTAATATATATTTAAATGTTTGCATTTGTAATTATTTTTTAACTCCTTTAATTGCTTTTGAGTTTTTGAGTTTCTTTTCTTAAATTTTATACCCATAGAGTAGTCTGTTCCAGATTTGAGTTTTACTAAGTATTTTTCTCTTAACTTCAGATTTTTTAAATTTACAATTCAATTTTTACAATTCTATAACATTGTATTGATAAATTTATTAACCAACTATATTTTAATACTATTTTAATGATTTCAATAAGTAAATTATTACTAAATAATTGAAATCTATTATAAAATCAAATTAACCAGTACTTTTAGAAAGATATTCATAAGTACCTGCTTAAATTTTGATATGTATTTTATTTATATCACCTATAAACATAATAACATTACATGCTACATGATAAATAATTAAAAAACAGGGAGATTACTTGTATATGGCAATGTGACACATGGCTGATCTGCCAAGGGGGATGCTTCCAGAGGATTTTCTATAGAAAACTGACCCCTATTTAGATGTTACAAATGTGAAGAAAACCTAAAAAACTCCACATGGCTAGCCAATTGGCCAGGTGCAAATGCACAACCAGCTACTAGCATTCAGTGGTTTTATCCACTCAGCCACTGGTGGGTTCAATTAGAGAAGATCAAGAAAATTTCAGTTAATATCGTGCTTAAATTTTTTGACTAACAGTGTGTAAATTTGTCAATATTTTCATTTTTGAAATTTGATTCAAGATTCATTAAAGATACAAAGAACATTTGTGTTTTTCCTCTAAAATTTTAAAACTGCCTATTCATAAGACAACTTTATTAATGTATATAAATAATTACATATTAGTAACTTTTATAAAAATATTATTTGAAATTGAACTCTCTTTTCTTATTCACTTTCTTTCATTAGTCTTAATGTATTGTAATATGTATGAAGAAGTTTTACCAAGTATAACAACTGTTCGTAGATTTTTAATGAAAAATGTACCTATTTTAATAAAATAACTATGAATAATGTAACATACCATATTTAAAATACCATCAGATGATTTCAATGCCTCCACAGCAAATCTTCTTTCTATATTGACTGTATCAGTATTGTTAATTCTCAGAATGCAATCATTCACCCTAAACAAAGAGTTTTATTTACTGATGAAATCATATAAGATAATTAACAAATAAATATTTATTAATAAACATTAAAGAAATGCTTTTAGAGGAATAAATAAATATATAGAATACATTATGAAATTTAACAAGAGAGAGTGCCTAATGCTTGCCTCCAGTGACAAATTACTTAGCATTTAATTAATGATAGTAGTAGTAATATAGCCAGGTATAATTTAGTAATCATTTGGCTTTAATATATATAACTATCAGGTTTGGATGTTTATTTTTTTAGAATACACTAACACAAAATCTGTTTCCAATTCATTAAGGTACTTGTATATAAATTATTTATTTTATACATCATTTTGAAGCCTATTTAATGTAGATTAGTCATATTACATCTATTTTACTGCTTAATTTCATTTAAATAATTAGAAACAAAATTCCTCTGCCCCTCTGCTATTCTAACTATTGACTTACAGAAAAACTACTGTAAATTAAATTTTGGTCAGGAGGACTGATGTCATATCTCTCGAATAAAATGGCACTTAAGTGAATAACTGTTATGGATAGGAAAGAAAGATATGAAAAATTACGTTCAATTAAATGTTGCTTAATTTGCATACAGAAATAAACACCAAATTGTAAAGGTATTTAAACAAAAAATGTTGTATACAAAGAAATTTTATAAGATCATATATTCAATATTAATAAATTTATTTGCTTCTTTATTTTCCCTGTATCTTTATAATTTAAATTTTTTATAGTAAATTTTTTGCTGATATCAACTAGTATCAACAGATTAACTCCATGTATTTACTATAAAGTATTTTTACATTGGCTTAACTTACACAATTAATTTCCATAATTTAGATATGCAGAATTAAATGTCACTATAAATAATATTTATCAAAAATAAAATTTTTTTTTAAATCATAAAAACAGTTCTATTTATTGTGAGTTTTCCAATCATGCAGAAGAACCTGTTCTTAGTTTCTACTCATTCATTCTCTTGAAATTACAATGCATTAATCAGTCCAAATGTTGTAAGAAAGCAAAACACTATTTTAATACAATTTTTCCATGTGTTTTTTATAATAGTTTTTCATTTTAGCTTTTCAGTTTATCTTGTCTTATATTAATAAGTTTAATGAATGTATACATTAGATACTTATTTTTAAATTTTCAAATAGTATTCTAAAATGTTCTTGCTTACTCATTACTTTTTGCATTCTTTAGAACTATCAATTCTAAATTTTTTTGTATTTGGTTTTGAAGGTAAAATAAAGCAATTCCAAAAAATGTTTGATCCAATAATGAAGTTTTTTGACTTTTATAAATATAAGTGGCTGTTTGATTTTTAGGTGAAAAACTTTTTGTAGTTGAATGGAAATTATTTGCTATTCAATATTCAATTCAAATTTAAAACAATGCTTAAAAAGTATATATGTCATTCCTCAAACACTAAATAGTAATTAAACAGATACTACAAATTATTGTTTTTATTATATTTATACTATAAGATTTTTCAGTTTTTTAAAAAATATTAATGCATTCATAAAACATATAAAAATAAAAAAATTTCAAAATCAATTCAAGTGTTAAATGTATAACAGAATCTTATCTTACTTTAATTTGCCATCTGCTTCACTGCCCTTCACAATATTTTGTACAAAGATAGAAGAATCATTTCCATTATGAGAATTATCTTTCCCCCCACCAATCTCAAATCCAAGATCATCAGATAATACCCTCTAGATGAATATAATAATAAAAAAGTTAGTAACTATATAGCGACATTAAATAATAATATATAATTCCAGACAGCTGTAATAAACTAAACATACTAAGTTAATCTCAAAAGTTTCCACTTCCCACTCTTGTAAATCTGCATCGATTGCCGAATCACGACTGTGATTATTTCCAACAGAGTTCAGTTGTTTCATTCTTGTTTCTTTCTCAAGCTGAGCTTCAATTTTTTCTCTAAAAAAAAAAAAATCATAAGTTTTATTATTTTTAAAAAATTTATTTTTAATATAAAATGATCTTATAAAATTTACTTTAACTCCTTGAGTTCTTTAGCTGCTTCATTTCGCTGCCGTTTCACTTCGTCAGAATCTCTAAGAGCTTCGGCTAAATCGCTGACGGCACGATCTCTTTCTCTACGCAGTTTATCACATAATGTGCGAATACTTTCCCTCTCTAAAACAATCTTATCTCTTTCACTAAAGGCCCAATCTCTTCTCCTTTTACAAACATCTGCTTCTTGTTGAGCTTCTAAAAATTTAACATATGATTTTAAATAAAACACAAAATAAGAAATCATTTTTGCCTTAGATATATATATTTAAATAGCAAATAGTTATATCACTAATTTTAAAATAATTATGACGATAAGATGTCTAACCTATCAATTCCATATGTAGTCTTTCCAACTGCCTTGAGAGATTTTCTACTTCTCTATTTGCTTGGTCTAAATCATCCAATCTTCCACGACCCTGTAAATGAGTATCACGTAACGGCATATTTAAATCTCTCTCTTTCCTTAATCCATCCCTTTCTATTTCCCAACGAGTTTCATATTTTCTAGCCGACCATTCTTGACTATGCTTTCCGCTGTCTTGTTCGGTAACAAAATCACCATATTTTTCTCTTAGATCATTACATTCTTTGATTGCATGATCTCTGTCTTGAAGAGCAGATGCAATTTCTCTTCGTAGACTTTCTACCTAAGTATTCACAGAGATAATGGTTAAATTGCTACAAAATTTTAAAACATATTAAAAACAATTATAGATGTAGAGTAACAAACTCTAATTAAATTATTAAAAAGTCACATTACTCATTAATTCACATTCTTTTTATTTTGTCACTAATTTACATTTGCAGCTTGCCCTTTAATCAATCAGAAACTTAATTTAAACATTTTTGGAAGAAAAGTCAAATTTGAAATAGGATTTGAATCTACACAGTCAGCATACTTTTTATTAACTAATAATATGCTTAATTAATATAGATATTGAAAATTTGAAGTCCATTTTAATCCAATCTTTTCTTCATATACTATATAACATGCATTAAATGTCAATGAGATGATAAAATTTCAAACGTATCTGTTATAATGAAAGTATATCATATGAGTAAACATCTCAGAATTTCTATTATAAGAATACCTTCATAATGCTGACTCTTTTTAAGATCAACACTGGTGAATTAGTTATTGGAAATAAAGCAGTAGCTATTTTTCCTACTTACATTTATTTACTATACACAGGGTGACTCTGAAAGTTTTGCAATACAGGGAAATCGTAAGGCCTGAAACAAAATATTTTTAAATTTATGTTCAAAGTATTCTCCTCTGGCCAAAATGTACATACTTGTATAGTCGTCCCTCCCACAGATCAAAAGCATGATATTACTCATTTTCTGAAATGATAATCAAAATACTCCATCATGGAAGCTTTGATTTCATCCTCTGTGTTAAATTTGTGACTCCTCAAATGTTTTTTTCAAATTAAAAAATAGCCAGAAGTCACACATTGCCAAATATGGTGAACGTTCAATGACTGTATTATTATTAGCATGAAGGAAATCAACAGTCTTGCTTGCAGTGTTGTGAAGCATTAGTATAATGTAAAATTAAATCTCGAATTTTCAGTGACTACAGTTGTCTTTCTAGAATTCTGTAGTGTACCAATTAGCTGTTATTGTCTTCTGTTCTTCAAGCTTAATTTTTTCACCAGACCAGTGCTATGGAGGGGGAACAGTAAACATGACTTTTTTATTGCTCTCTGCCTTTTCAAAGTTGTTGGAATTGGTTCATCTTTATGGATCCATACCAGGATTTCTTGACATGTAGGACAGTTGTAAAGTAATACATGCATTTCATCCCACGACAATCTTGAAAATAATCTGGTATCCACATTGGTTTAACATCTCTAGTTTTCTTAGAGATCCTGACGCACTGTGACTTGGAAATCTGATGAGAGAGCTGAACTTAGTGGAATTATTTTGTTTAAATATATTTTTTTTTGAGAGAAAAAATTAGAGAGATAAAACAAAAACCAACATTTTGAAAGATAATTAAACTGTTTTCCCATGGACTTGTTTCCTGTGTAAAGATGATACATCAGGTGTGTCACCTGGAATCTGCGACAGAAAATTCAACTATTGGACAGTGATAGAAAAAATTCCTAATAAGGCCATGGAAAAAACACAGGACAGATCCCTAATAAAAAGGAGGAGGTCGCTGAGTCAGACAGAGTCATCGAGTTAACTTTGAACTGTGCGTGTGTAGGCTGTCGATCGCCATTCGCTGCTGCCATTACTGTTCCTAGTCGCTGCCACTCCAAATAGTGTGAAAACATCAAATATCATTCTAAAGATATTTATCTTAGTGCAAACTTAATGTGAACTCTCTCTCTCTCATTATTTCTTGCTGTTAGGGATGAAGTAGTTATGTCTTATATTATGTGTTAGCTAAGCATCTATAAAAATATTGTAAACAGTTAAGATTGATTAATAAATGGGCATTATTATTATTTAATAACTTGTGGAGTGTGTTTCCTCTGGGTCTCTCCTTCTGCCTCCATTCCAGATCCGAAAGTCCGCAAACGCCACTGTTCGAAATAACGAGATAAGCGGCCAATCTGGTTTCCGTGTCTGTCCGCAAGACAGTGGTGTCATCCTGACAAGGCGCTAAAGAGGTGCCAAGCCTGCAGTCACACTGTCAACTGATGAGGTATTCATTGAGACAGTATTTTAAACAGTAATTTCTTATGCAAAATGTCTGCAACTGCAGAGCCTCCAATCTGTAGTCTCTCCTGTATCATTTCATAGATACATCTTTGGTCTTCCATAATCATATGTTGACAATACTTACATTTCCAGCACTCTATACTGTTTGTGGTTACCCTTCACATGGTTCATTGTGAAAGGAAGTACAATCCCTCTGAAATTCTTTGTATCACCTGAACACAATAGTAAACGATGGGCATCATTCCAAGGAGCCAATTTCAATTGTTCATAATAGTCTGTCTTTCAGTCAAATACAAAAATCATAGTAAATCATTGTGTGAAGTACTTCTTTAGAAAGTTCCATCATTGGGACGCAATTTGAAAAAATTGTAGACCTATAAATTCCTACTGTCATCTGTCTGTCTGTCTTTCCTTAATCTCAAGAATGGAGTTAGACAGATGAATGCTGAGACCTTATGAAAAGCTTAGGGGCAAGAGACCCTGATTAACTATACTGTATATAATCTTCCAATGTAAGCTAGAAGTGATGTTATTTCAATTCAAAATTTTTCCCTGAAAGGAGTTAGATACATGACCAGCATAACTATCACTAACAGGAAAAGTATTATGTACTGTACAGAGGCAAGACACTACTAATTTGAGATGGAGACATATAATTTAAATTAAATAAATTAAAAATATGATAGAAATTGCAACCTGGAATTGTGACAGTGTCATAATAAATAATTGCTTGTTACTATTACAAAATGGGCCTGCCTCCCTAGATTAAGGAAAATTGATTAAATTTGTTTATGCATAAAGTGTTGTATGAAGTTTATTATTAAAAATATAAACACTTTAATTCATCATGATAATTATCTTGTATTGCAAAACTTTCAGAGTAACCCTTTTATAAGATGTATTATAGAAAAAGAAGAATAACTCATACCAAGAAGTTGCTAGGTGTTATTAAGTCATCTTATAAAAATAGAAAAAAAATGTTGAATATTTTCTACTGTGTAAACTCAATTCATGAGCTTACTTTGTTCCTGAAAATAACTTCTCAAACAGACAAAGTGTTCCACTGTTTCTTATAGTTGAAATTTTTATCTAATTATCCTCCAAATAAAATTAAAGTGCTAAAAAACACTAACTTTTAGTTTACAGTTGCAAGGTTAGCATAAAGTATAGATAAGTTATCATAAACTGTACTGCTCCTAAATAACAGTAAATAGAATTAATCATTGAACCAACAACTACAGGTATACCTCGCCTTATGTTGGTAATTCATTCCAGGAGAGGCGACTTAAGTCGAATTTACTTTTCACTAGGCTAAACCACAAATAATCATTTCCTGTTCTGTATTTTATTTATAAATGCATTTTTAATAATATATGGTTAATAAGAATGTATTTTAAGCTTACAAACAAATAAATTTTAGTGTTTAATATAGTACAGAAAAAAGTAATCTAAATTTACGAATTCATGTACGTACAGTACATACTTGTAAATGTACATGTTTACAATTTGGTGATGTTTGCAGTACCTCACAGACTCTTTATTTGTGAATGTGGTTTGCTCTAAGACATTATAAAATAAGATGATTTTGTAAGGTTAAATAACAAATAGTTATTAGAGTTATCTTGCAATAGTAGATAATAAACTAATTTATATTAAATTTACCAATATCAAGTGGCACTGACAACGATGCCAAATGGTAGATATTGGAGCTACCATGGAAAACACCAATATTGAGCACTTAAAGACCGCTAAATAAGATAACAACACAGAAAGATGTTTTCATGTTTTGTTCTCTAGGATTTATGATGATTATATTAACATTTACTGTAAATGTACGGTATATATTTTAATATGATTTTATATGCTTTTAACGCTTTTCTAGTGATACTACGACTTCAATATTTGTGGTGGATGGATGGATGTAAAGTCGAATAAAATGACAAACTTTATTTTTATTTTTCCATATATTTTTTGACAAATGACGTATAATTGAGAACGACATAATTCAAGGTATACCTGTACTATTGAATTATATTTTATTTATTTGCTTAACAACTTACTTCTTCTAATGCTGCCTTTTTTTGACTTTCAAATGCTTTGATCATTTTTTGTGACTCAGATAACTCTTCTTGTAAGCGTTCAATCTCCTTATGAACAGAATCTCTTTCTGACATAATAAGCGAATATTCTTGAATAGCTGCATTTCTTTCTTCGGTCAAACGAGCGAGATCTTTAGTTGCTTTAATACGCACTGCCATAGCTTGATTTATTTCTTTCATCGCTTCGTCCCTCTGTTGCTGAACCTAAAATATCAAAATATAAAATGTATTATTGAATAATTTTAAATTATTACTTCTGAAAAGTATAAAATTCAGATGATTACTTTTTATATTCAAAATGTATAGACTCAAAAGAGTGTTTGACGAAATTTGTTTAAGTTTCTGTAATAATATAGAATTTGATAATTGTGAAAAATTATGAAATAAATTACTGATTTCATGTTTAGTGTTTTTTGAGGAAAAAAGTGAATCATTGTATAATCTGCAGAGAATTTTTCATTGACAAAAAAGTTCAGCACTATACAGTTTGTGCGAGTTTGCATCATCATTTAATTGTTTTAATTAATTACCAATTATATAGTGCAATTTGCAAGGACAATTAATTAAAATAAAATATTCCAAAATTTAGGAAAGATATTAAACAATTCACTTTAAAACAGTACAATGAAAATTTAAAATCCAGAATTATAAAATGCAACCAGTCCTTAATTTATGACCTCCTAAACTAATATATTAAAAATTATTTAAGTCCAAACAATAGGCCATATTTGCTAATTGCACAGTAATCACATTCTCTATTTGAATTTATTAATAATTTATTAAAATCTAAAATACCTAACACAAGAATTTCAGATACTGTAAACTGAATATCTTGTAATTAAATATAAAAATTATTAAAAGAAAAGAGGCCCATTATAAAAAAAAAATCCAATTGAAGTCAAGTCTTTCAACAAAATTTAGAAATGCATGGGAGTTTCGTTTCTAGAATGAAAATGTTAGTTGTTGTTTTTAATCATAAAATTTCTTTAATTGTAACATTGCAGACAATTACAATAGACTTTACAGTTAATATTATCAATTTTAAAAAATATATGGTGTAGAGTTGACACCACTTACTTTAGTAAGTTGTTCTCGAGCTTCATTTCTTTCTCTCAGTGAATTATCCCACTGCCTGATGGCTGCAGTACACTGTTGTTGAAGACCGTTTCTTTCTCTAATAATGGCAGTCCGTTCAAGCATGGCTTCCTCATAACGTTTCCTCCAACAAGATAACTCTTCCTGTGTAACTTCTAATTTAGAAACCGTGGCACTATGAGAGGCCATTAAATCTGCATAGCGCTTATGCAGGGTATCATATTCTTCTTTCATCGCTTCACATTTTCTAACAGTTGAAACATATAACTGTTCAGATTCTCCTCCTGCTGTTTCAGTCAATGTCTCCTGAAATAGTTACATAATAAATTTGTTTAGTTTTTCTTATTACATCTGAATTATTATTAAAATGTATTATTTAAATCTATACTTTTCATAATTGACATTTATATAATGATATATGATACGTTTATATATGTAAGAAAATTCTGACAAAAAACTACAGAAGTAAAGATTAAAAAAAAAACAACCTTATTTGTATATATCATTCTTATATATACATACATAATATATATGTAATTGTAAAATGTGGTGTGAAGATACCACAAAATATCACTTAAAATCATACATAACTGCTTTTTATGGAACCAAAAAGTTTTAGTTCCATAAAAAGCAGTTATGTAAGATTTTAAGTGGTAATCATGGTGCTAAGCTTTACGCAGTTTTATGAAAAAAAAAAAAACCTACAAAATATGTTAAAGACAACAAATTATCTCCTTTTCACAATGAAAATGTTGTCTTTTGTAAAGAAATTATTCAGTTGTCTTTAAAATAAAAAAAATAATAAAATAAGCAGACAGATTGCTTTGTATAAAAATTTATTTTAAAATGTTTCTTTGTTTTCATTTACAAATCACATATTCAAGAATCATGGTGTATTGTTTGACACCAGCCTTTTATAGATGGGTGTCAAACAATACACCTTGAAATGATGCATTAAGCCAGACATATCTTCTGGGGAACCTAGTAGAGTTATGTGAGTAGCAGCACGAACTTGGCATTCATCACATGGTACTAGCTCATTCCATGATGAGACCATACACAGTGAGCTAGTACCACATAATACTTCCAACATATTTGTGTTGCTACTGAACATAACTTGAGACTAGGCATCCTGGTTGTACACAAGTACTCTTGGCAAATCTTAGGGTCTGCAACCTCATGTCTTTTAGATTTTGACTATGATCATTCAACCTAAAATTGCCTAGTGTGATTTGCAAAGATTATCAGGAAAAGTTAGAGTTTCAGCATGCCTTGCCATTACTAGTTCTATTTTCATGATTCTGATAGTTCTCTTGGGGGTCTGTTGGATGCTTCCACCTCTATATCTTTTTACTTAGGCTTACGCAAGGAGGGCCTTTTTAAACTCAAAAATAACAACCAACATAAATTTAATCCTAGTTTACAGATCATTTGTCTTTGCTGAGGAACATGCTATAAGATCAGTTCTAACAAATTCTAACTTACTTTCTTTGTTAGTTTGGTCTTCTCTCCTAACTGTCTTGATTGGTATCTGGGAAGACCATCCTTCCCAGTCTAGCTTACAGCTGGATCTGAAACTGATAGTGGCATTGATGTTAGTGTTTATAGAGGAAGCACAGATGGAAGATTTTGTCCCATTGCGCAGCTCCTAACTATAATTCAAGCAGAAGTGTTTGCTATTTTTTTTTATATGTTTATACTATTTTCAGTGGACTTTCTTTAAAGTCCACTGAAAATAGTACACACACATCAAATTTTAACCATACAAATAAGTGGTATTTGTATTTTTCTGAACTGATTGCCTGCAATAATTATTTTCTCTTGTGGAAACCAGGATATAAAGAAACTGCTAGGAATTCAAGTGATAATTTTCTGGGCAAACAAGATGTTTCTTATCCTTTTACTATCCAGAATTAGTTATTGATATTTAATACTTTTTCTAGAACTATCAAAGACTGAATGTTTAACATCTAATACAATGGAGAAAATCTCCCGATTTAAGTATAGCAAGACATTTTCACCTAGCTTATCTTTCATGCCAAGTAAGAATTATGCTCGCTTTCTGGCACATTGTGACTGGTTTTGGTCACTTTCATAATCATTTGTGCCTATTGAAAATTTTCTTCTTGGCCTTTCACCACATTTGTGACTCTGCTGAAGAAACAGATTACTTTGCATCTCATTTGTGATGTGCAGTTCTTTGTTCAGGAAAACGTCTTCATGTGGATTCTTTTTAGAAGTACAATATCTTTTTTTAAAGAAATCAGACTTCTAAAGTAATCTCTTGTGAGTGCACAGACTTTTGCTTTCCATTTGTTAAGTAATCATTGTGCTGCAATTTGAAAAAAATTGTAGACCTATAAATTTTCAATGTTGCCCATCGACCTGTCTGTCCTTCCTTAATCTCAAGAATGGAGTTTGATAGATGAAAATCAAAACCAGATATGGAAAGCTTAGGGGCAGGAGGCCCCTAATAACTATATACAAACTTCCAATTTGTAACAAAAGTCACATTATTTCAATTAAAAAATTTCCCCTGAAAGGAGTTAGATTACTAGCACGACTCTATTGCTAACAGGAAAAGTATGATGTACAGGAGCAAGACACTACTAATTTGAGGAATATATTTTAAATTAAATAATTTATTAATAAAATGTTATCTCAATAATTTGAGTATTTTGTATTATCTCTAAACCAAAAACTGATTACGTCAACTAAAACACAGGAATTTTCATAACTTATATAATATGTAACTAAATAATAATATTTCGTTACAATAAATGTAAATTTTATATTCAGACAATATTAAAAAAGATTTATGAATATGAGAAACTATTCTATATGAGATCTATTCAAAATATCATATGTACTGTACTGTACATATGATATTTTGAATAGATCATATGTATATACAGTTGAACCTGTCTATCTTGAATCTCACAGGAACAAGAAAAAATTTCAATGTAAATAGTTTTCAAAATCTAAAGGTTCCTATAGTAAACAGTAATAGGTTTGTTAGGCGATATGATATTTTATTAATACAATGGCAACTACAGTACATATCTGTATTAGGTATAAATAAAACATTTTTGACATATCTCAACAGGAATAGTTTGTCAATAGTTTCTGATGCCTGACTTTCTTTGACCAATAAGACACAAGCCAAGTTCTTAGCCAATTGGAGAAAGCAGCGTTAATTGCAACCACGTACTGTGTCGCAAAGGATATTTCTCAACTGCAGTTATTTATGTTATCAAAACATAGTTACCGAGCTTTGAACATGCAATTGACACTTAGGTCCATAATTTGAGATAAGAAGTTTTGGAAGAAAATTATTTGAGATAAACATGAAAAATACATTGAATTTAGGTTAAAAATGCAAGATAAAAACTTAAATTTTGAAATAATACAGTATGTTTGAAATAAACAGATTCAACTGCATATCATTCACTTTTAATTGTTGATATTTGTTATAACGTGGGTACTTCAAAAAGTTTGTGGAAAAAGTCCGTAACTAAAAATTGTTTGGAAGGATTTTGATTTCAATGTACCTGAACATTCTTGTACCAATGTGTTATAACATGTTCAAACATGACCCCTTAAATGCAGGTAAGAACCAGTTGAAAGTCAAGCACCATTCAAGCAACATGGAATCCACCAAAATCGAAATGAGAACAAACAAAGTTCATGGTGAAACTTGGTTGAGAGAATAGGCAAATCATTGATGCTCTGAAACAAGTTTATGGTGATAATGCTCCAAAAAAGTCAACAATCTACAAATGGATAAGTCGCTGAAAGGTACCAATTTTCCATCAGTTGAAGATGTAAAAAGAGCTGCTCTGACATGGTTCAGATCATAAGACCCTCAAGTTCTACTCAGACGAACTTAAAGGCTGGTATCAATGTCTGTAGAAGCATATCGACCTTAATGGAGCATATGTTGAAAAATAAACATAATAACTGAAATCATTTTTTCATACTATCCTTTTTCCATGAACTTTTTGAAGCCCCCTCGTAAATTGATGTAAATTATGAAAGAATAAATGTTTTTAAACTTTGTATTACTCTAACTCAATGGTTCCCAATTAGTGGTACGTGTACCCCTTGGGGTACGTGAAATTGCATGAAGGGTTACGTGTGGTAATCTAAAATCAGTCGATTTAAAATTTAAATGCATGAGATGAAGCAATCAAAAAAATAATGGGTGGACCATCAAAAATTTGGCAATTTACAACACGATGTGAAATGCAAAAATTTGTTTATTTATAACTAAAAATATTTTTGAAATTTCATTAAAAAAAAAAATGCATTTGTGACAATACCTAAATGAAATTCTTGCAAAGAAACAAAAATTGTACAATTAACACAATTTGTGTTAATTGTACAAATATTGTACAAAAATTGTACAATTAACACAATTTGTGTTAATTGTACAATTATCATTATCACCGTGTCAGAGAAGCAGCAATAAAATATTTTCTACCATTTTGCACAACATACCTCTGCAAGAGCGGATTTTCGGTCATGACAAACATGAAAACTAAACATCGTCACCGACTTCAACTCGAAGATGACTCGAGACTGAAGCTGACCAAAAAGCAACCAGATTTTACAAAGTTGTGCAAAGAAAATCATGCACATTTGTCGCATTAAAATTAAATAACCTTATGTTATTTTCATTATTATTAGAATTGTATTTTAAAGGTAATAAATGTAAAAAAAAAAACTTATTCTATTTATCACTTGCTGTCTACCGACAGCTTCACCTGCATTATATAGAATTTTCTCGTGGGAGTAAGATATTTTCTTGCTGTAAAATGTAGCCTATGTCCATTTCCAACATGTAAGCTATCTCTGTGCCAAATTTTATTAAAACCTGTTTAGCGGTTTAGACGTGAAAAGGTAACAGACAGATATACAGAATTACCTTTGAATTTATAATATTAGTATGGATTAATATGAATTTTTGCTATAAGGGGTACGCAAGTTTGAGCTCTTTCTTGAAGTGGTATGCAGGAAAAACTAATTGGGAACCACTGCTCTAACTTAATCAAATATACCTGAAAATAAGAAATTTGTTTTAATTTAGAAAATATTTAATTTAATCTCTTATTTATAAGCTTTTTGACATTAAAGTCTTATTATTATGTTATTCTAATTAAAGGAAATAGATTGCATTGATGAAATCATTTAAAAGACATAATTTAGTTTACTTTTTGGATTCCTTAGCATTTAAACAAGATCATTTTTATTTCCAATATTTCATATTCAAATTTATTTTCATCTAATAAAAAGCAAGTAAAATTTAAAACGTTAATAAAATATAAATCATAAAAGGCACGACATTAAAGTTTAGGTTCTTAAGAACTAATGCATAAAACCTGTAAGAAAATTATCCCAAGATCAGAATAACTAAAAAAAAAACTGCTTTTCATTACAGCATTGAATATTCTGTCCCATTTTGTTGCTATCATTTACAGTTATGTTTACTAATGTAGAAAAATAATAATATTTATTTTAATTTTCAATAAATTTTCCCCTACAAAACTTTACCTGTTGTCGACGCAATTCTGCAACTTCTTTTCTATCTTCTTCATGATATCTTTGCAGGCGATCAATCTCTTGTTCTAATCGATGTTTGTCTGCTAATAACTCATTGTACTGCTTTTTTAAGATTATTGTTTCATGTCTTTGATCATCTGCTTTATTTTGAGCCATCTAATAATGAAATATGATTACACTTACAACACTTGAATACAAACTATTATCTATCTTTTAGTTAATTTATTGGTAACAATGGCAATAAAATTGCTCATATTAAAAAAAATCAAAATATTATAATCAATAAATAATTATTTCATGCAGTTTTTTCATTTGTTACCATCATCATTTTGCAAAATTTAGCATCTGTATCTGATATGCCACCCTTTACAAATATTATCTCATTTATCAAGAATTTTGTACTAACAATAAAAAATAATGTTTATACAAAGTGTGATACAAAAATTATTTAGTCAAAATTTAATATTTTTATCATCATTTAGTAAAGAAAGCTGATATTAAAATTATTGAGGTTCTAATTATTTTTATCTGATTTCAATAAATTGTTAATTTTTTAGAATGTAACAACAGTTAATGCTTCAAAGGCTATTTTTGTTTTTTGCTAATTTTCTATACTGCAAGAAAATATCTAAAACTAATAAAAGAAAATAAATTTTAAAAAATATCAATTTAGTCTTCTCTCCACACAAAAACATCGCATGAAAAAAATTAAGGCAATAAAATTATCAGAAAACAACTCTTTTCTCAATGTATAATATGTACAAATAGATTAAACTTTTAACTGAAACATAAATTATCTAGAAAGAATAAAAACTTTTTGCAGTATATTCCAGGAATATTGTGATTTCATGCAGATAACCTGTGAGTTCTGTTTTTAAGAGTCAATTTGTCAATTGAATTTTAAGAGTCAATTGAAAGCAAGTGCAGGTAATGTAATAATGCGAGTCATCTGGCAATTTTAACTTACAACTATAATTCATTGAACAGCTTTTCCTTTGTTTAAACTTACCAAGACCATTTGTAGAAAACATAAGTTTGATAAACATAAGTAAAAAACATAGTTTGGTAATGGCAAGACCACTTGCCATCACCAAATTACAAAAGACATGTGCACACCTTGTCTTTAGTTCTCTCCCATTTATTTACTGTAAGTCATTCTATTATTTACATAATTTATCTTGACTTAAAAAAAAAAACACAGCAACAAGATCATGTGCTGGCATTAGATTACATTCAAACTGGGCTTAGAATTGTGTAATGTACTGGTGTAAAATATTGATAGGACCAAGAACTACAGCTTTTGGCATTTGGCAGGTAGTGATTTTGCTGCTGTTGAGTGTTTATAAAGTGCTGATGTAGATTTTTTTGGCCTGGCATCTAGGTGTGCCAATCACCACAGGCACTATTTTGGCTGGTTTGCACCAGATTCACTGAATTTCAATCTTCAAATCTTGATATTTTGTGATTTTTTCCTGTTCCTTCTCTTCGATTCGGCTGTCATCTGGTATAGCTATGTCAATTATCCATACTTGTTGACAAGACTATGTCTTGTTTATAAAATTATACTAAAGACTAAAGAGAGAAAGACATGGCCGAGCAGTGAGCATAGCCTGTGAAAGGGGAGGAAAGAGAGAGGAAGGAGTGGTGAGTGAAGGTGGAGAGGTGGGGGAAGGAGAGGTGGTGAAGGATGAAGTGGGATCCATGAGCGCCCACACGGGTCCGTTGATATAAAATTATACTGCCGGTTGGCTTACCAGCTTAGAGATATGAAGGAGTACATGTCAAGAGTTGCAATTTGGTGCAGTATTAAGTGCCCAAATCATGTGCGCATAAAAAAAAACCAGACTTGTAGGTACTCAGGGGACCAAGAACTGAGTCAAAATAAAATACAAAATGGCGACACTCTCTACAAACATGCAGTAGTACGAGATTTGCACATGCATTGCTCGTTGGAAAGTTGGAAACGCAAATGTTGTGAAATCAAATTTTGACAAAAGAATCTTCAAAAAACCCATTTACCTGTCCTATGTTACTCCCGACATATCTCTGGTCGTGATGTGCTGACCTCGACCAGTTGACCCAAGAAATCTCGTTTCAACATCAGAACATTTTTGAAAGTAGATGGTGTTAATCGTTATAATTTTATATTAAAACTAACTTCTGAAATATAATTTGTTTTCTTTTTACATTTATTAATATATATATTATATACAATATATACACAGACAATGTATATATATTGTCTGTTTGGTCTTATATGGTTAGTTTGGTCTTCTGGTCATCCATTAACTCCTCCACATCCTCATTACTCACCTCTATCTCCATGGACCTGACTAGACACAGTTTCACTCACCACAGACATTGCTTCAAAGCCTTCAAATGTCCGAAATTATTTTTTTATTTTGCACAGACAATATATATATATATATATATAGTCTGTGCAAAATAAAAAAAATAATTTCGGACGATACAATAGCCAGGATTATTTTTTTCAAAAATGGAAAATTGGCAAAAATTCAACCCAGGGTGACATGCAATGGAAAGAAATTTTGAAATTAGGTTAATTTCACCAAAAATGCATCGTGGATGACCCCATGGTCATGGCCATGGTTGGTGAAGTTTGAATGATCACGCTCAAAACCAGTGATACCAAAGAAGATTGGAGAATGAGAACAAAACCTGCCTTGAGTGTCAAAGTAATCCCACTTAGTAGTGAGTCTCTGAGACATAGTATTATCCCAAATACAGCTTTGCCATTTTACTTGTTTCTCTTCAATGATTGCAATGTCTGATGTGTTGTGTGCCAATACCATGTCTGTTTAAATTAGAAAATTCCACAATATTTTGATATGGTCATTTTCAGTGACTTTTTAAATCTGATATTTCCACCAGTTCTTAGAGACAGGCAGATTGTAATTCTTGTATAAGTTCCCATGAATCTTTTTTTGCCACTGAATTATGTCACAGTTTGTCGTCGATTTGGGCAATCTTTTTACAGCAGCCGAGAATATGGTCCACAATTTCATCAGCTTCTTTGCACAGTCTACATTTTGTATCATCTGATGACTTTTCAATTCTGGCTTTGATTACATTTGTTCAAATTACTTGATCTTAAGCAGCTAGAATGAGGCCTTCTGTTTCTTTTTTCAATGTTCCAGATGTTAACTATTACCACATTTTGCTGTTATCCACTTTGTCTTTAATCTTCTCCAGAATTTGGCCATGCAATGCTTTATTTTGCCAGATTTCTCTTCATTGTTTGAGAATATTTTTTCTGTATTTTCTCTTTGTAGTTTTGACTTTAAGCAAATTTTTATTTTTGATTTCAATCAGAGCTTCTTGTTGACTAGCCTTGACATAATCTGCTAGTGCATGTTTCTCTTCCTCAACTGTTTGTTTCACTTGCAAAAATCCTCTGCCCCCAGTTTTGCAGGACAGGTATAATCTGTTATCATCACTTTGAGGATGCAATGAGTGATGAAATGAATAGTCATCAATTTTCTCGTTTTTCTGTCCAGTCTGTCCAAATCAGCTTGAGTCCAGCAGTGTATCATATCACAGGCATAGCCAGGTACTGATGGCCTTGACTGTGTTGCCACCATCCAACTTTGATCCCAAAATTTTCCTGACTCTTTGATGTACACTTTTGCAACTACACTTTTCACTTCAGTGTGTTTGGTATTGTCTGTCTACAAAATGCCCAGGTATTTATAAGCTTCATCCGGATTACTTTTGATGACTTGCCCATTGTGTATTGTAATACGATCACTGTTTTTAATTTTTCCTTCGTTTATTGTTACTGATGCACATTTGTCAAAGCCAAATTTCCTTGTAATGTCTGTACTGAAAATATGGACTGAATTGATCAGATTATTGATTTCTTTTTCATTTTTTCCACACAGTTTCAGATCATCCATATACAGATGGTGAAAATTTTCTGCAAGTCTTTTGCAGTTTGTTAGCCCAGTTTCATTTTCTTCATGATTAATGAGTGGGATCAAGACAATGATGAACAATAGCAATGAGTCACCTTAGAAAGTTCCTCTCTTGATGTTGACTTGTCCATATTTTTCATTTCCAACTGGTAGGTCAGTCTTCCACTGTTTCATTGTATTTTCTGTGAATGCTATGATGATGTACAATTCAATGGTTTGCAAGCACTTTATGATCCAATTATGGGGTAGTGAGTTGAATGCCTTATTGTAATCAATCCATCACTGTTTTCTGCAATGTTTGTTGTTTTGATTTTTGCAATTTTTCAAAATCATTTTGTCAATCAGTAGCTGATCTTTAGTACCTCAAACTTCTTCTTTTGTTGCCTTTTTGCTCAACTGACACATTATTATTTATTTCCAAGAAGTTCATGATGTTGTCTGCAGTCAGCAAACATATTATGGTCCTGTAATTTTCTGGCATTGTGACTTTTGCTGGATCTTTTTGCAAGTGGTATGTTCTGCAAGTTGTTAACCAGTTTTGGATTTCAGCCCTTGCAGCATTTGATTAAAGTGTTTGGCTATGACTTGAAGTAAATTAGTCAGGTATTTCAGCCAGAACCCATGTAACTGATCATTGCCAGGCACTGTACAATTCTTGATCTTCTTTATCCTGTTTTAACCATTTCTTGTTATGACCAAGTTTTCCATTTGATTTTTACTCATCTTTTCAAAGTCTTTTATCCAGCCTGCATTGTGGTTATAATCTTTTTAATTTTCCCACAGATCCTTCCAAAATTGAGTTATTTCAGTTTTGTTTGGTTTTTTTCTGGTTATTTTCTTGTCACTACTGGTAGAATTTTTGCTGATCTATTGAACAGCTGATTTTGCTAGAACTGGTTAATTCTGGATTCATATCTTTCAATTTTTCTAGCTGTCGCTGTTATTTGTTGCAACAAATTATTATTATTAAATATTTCTACTTGAAATTTTATCCTAAAACTAATAAGTTTCTAATAATTTCCCCTCTCCATATTGCTGTTCCAGAAGAACGATGACATAACTGCCAAATTAATAATTACTTTAATTCCAAACCAAGATTTTTTAATGTTAAGTTAATCTTAACTAATTATGAACCTTTAGAATATAAAGGCTTATAATAATAGTTAATCTTAACTAAAAAAGTTGATTCACTAATATAACTTAAGTTTTGAAATCTGTCAAATGAGGTTTGATTTTAATATGCATGTCATATTTCAAAATCTTAATAAATCAAACAATATATTTAAGGTCTACAATGAAATATTTTACTTACCTTTGTTTTAGAATGATAAAATTCGCCTTCTCTAGATGTTTCAGTTTTGTGCATAAATTCAGGAGGTGGATAGCATAAATAGTGAAGATCATTTGGAGACCTCAAGACATCGCAATCTCTTCCTGAATTTGCTGAATGATCAGATGTACTCATTCCTATAAAACAATAATTTATTGAATTTACCATAGTCTACAATAATAATAATTTTATATATAAAAAAAAAAAAAAAATCTGGAAAGAATTGGCGACATAATAAATTTAATAAGAAGTATAATTATTATTAACAAAACTGCATTTGAAAATTATATTTTTGTAACTATTTATTCAATTACAGCAATGGTAATCAAACTTTGGCAGGCCAAATTGCCTGTGTCATAAATAGCTAGGCTACAAATATTTTGTATATTCCATATATTCAAATAGTAGGTCTATTTCTATTATTTATGAGTTGTTAGTCTGGTCTGCAAACATATTTGACACAAATACTGTGGCCCAGATATGGCTTGGAGGCTGTAATTTGGACACCAATGACTTATACAATGAACACATAACTGATTAGTTTTTTGAATTACAAAATGTCTAATTATTTTAGATATAAATTTATTTATTTTATGGTTTTATATGGTAAAATCTCTAATTTGTGACTACCAATAGTTCTGAGGAAAAGTGACCTTTATGATTGCTTCGAAGGGATTTTCCATTAAATCAAATAATATAGCATTGTTAAAGTATGGTTTATTTCAATTTTTTTTGTAATAATACAAAACTAATTTTGCTTGTTTTGTGTGTTTTCAACAATTTCTTTTTCAAATTTATCGTCAGCACAAAAGAAACTCTTGTGAAAAGAGGTCTTTTAGAGGGGTTTTGCTGTAAAAAAGATGATAGTAACCAGGGCTGTGGAGTCGGAGTTGGAGTCGTGGAGTTTTGGTGTTTTAGCCGGAGTTGGAGTCGGATGGTAAGGAAGAGTCGGAGTTGGAGTCGTGGAGTTTTGGTGTTTTAGCCGGAGTCGGAGTCAGATTGGTAAGGAAAAGTCAGAGTCGGTAGATTTTTATGCGACTCCACAGCCCTGATAGTAACTCAAATTGAATACTTTCACTCCTATATTATAAAAAGTCTAATTTGCATAGAATCTGCCAGAAATCTCATTATGATGCTTTTTTGCATTAGAAAAATTGCATTAAATACATAAATGATGCATGTGAAAAGATATTATGGCAGGTAAAGCAACTACTAAAATTTTCAAACTTTTCCTCAATATACTACAGTTAATTATTTGATGTATCACCACCATATGGAAATATATGCAGTTCAGGAATACATAGTAAATTAAAAACAAATTTCAAGTACTTTCATTTTTAATTATCTAAAATAGACCTGGTTAACTTATGAGATACAATCTAATTTCACGAGTCAAAACTATCAATAATCTAACATCGCATTTTTGTTGTTTTGCAAAAGTTCATTAAATTGGGCCATTGTTATAAAATGAAACTATACTGCACAACATAAATTTATTTAATTTATTATAATTACGTTCCAGGTTATCTTTTTTAGTAACCAACTTGATAACAGGATTCAGTTCAACTAAACACAAACACCAAATTCCAGCAGGAAAAAGCTACTTTAAGTTTTATATTTACTTAGTGTTGTGTTAAATGGTGACTTATAATTTAATTGGTTTCCAGAATTGTTGCTAAATCAGAGTAAATCAAACTGTAATTTTCCTTCCCACACACTATCATAAATTAGATTTTCTTTCTCGAAATAAACTGAATTATGCAATATCACACTGAAATAAGAAGAAGAAAAAAAACAGTATTTAAAGAAAAATTTCTATTATAACTATAAAATTCTGTCATAAAAATGAGAGACTAAAGCAGGAGGACAGTGTATCTCCATACGCTATTTTTTTAAAAATTTTCTAAAAATATTTTTTGGAAATCCTGCATGAAATATCACAATGTTTATGCTGTTGCTTTGTAGAAATCCTTTGAAATACAACAGAATTAAAAAAAAACAAACAAACAAAATTGAGTCATACTTCTTTCATTTACGGTCACTGTAAGCTATAGTAAAAACTGTGAGATTCCTCTGGAATCTATAAAACTACATCCCTTACTGTATATTCAATGCAAAATTCTTCTGAACAACTACTTGATTCCAAGAATTTATGAAATAAAATTAATATTTGATTCACTTTTGTGGAGCATACTATCAGATAGAAATGGAACAAGGTTGGTCAAGCCTAAGAACTACAAACTAATCTTAAAACAGAAAACAGTGTAAAGAAAGTTTTTGAAAACAACACTATTGGAATTCAACTTTTGATTAAATATGCAGCTTTTACATAATGGAAAAACTGAAGTTTTGTATTTCAATGTTACCTTCAAATACATATTCAAATTTGCTAAACCTTAACAATCTAATCAAATGACAATCTTTTTATATCATTTAGTTTGGTAATTAGTTGTTCTGAATTATGTAAAAAATTTTACACACAAAAAAATTATAAAATACATATTTATTTGTATAATTTGTATATATTTCTATTGTAGAGTCCTAATTCATGATTATGCATAAAAATAACATTTATTACATGCCCCACTATTTAAACAACATTAATATTACATAAATTTGAAGCAGCAATAAAAAAAACTCCTTAATTTCATTTGTCTATTGTTTCACAGACACAGAGGTTATGTATACATGTACTGATGAACAGTTTAACATGTGATTGTCATGCATAGGATCTACATATGGATCTCCGAAAGCCAGAATATGCAACCACAAATACAATATGGCCAAAGAAAATTTCAACACAGAGCTTGCCCATTTTGCTGATGAACCTGAGGTTTCCCCCTGTTGGGATAAAGCTACACTTTTACACAAGGTCTTTGACCAACATAAATTATAATCATTGGAGGTGTTAGAAATCTACACAGCTGAGAAGAAAGAATGTTGTGTTAACTCTGACAGCATTACAGTACTGCAAGCATGGAAATACTCTATACATTCACACAGAATTTAATGTTTTCAGTTTTATTATTTAATATCACACCATGTAAAGAATTGAATCATTGAAAGCCTTTCTTTTATTTTTATGCTTTAAACTGTGTGTCATGACACATATCAAACATATTTTTGAATATTTGGAATTGCTATTTTAAATGTAATGGTAGTCTCCATCAAATGATAAAACTGTTTTTTTTTTTTTTTTTTTAAATTTCCTGACGAGGACCTCTAAATAGTGACCGAAAACGTTATAACTTTACAGTTATTTGCTGGAAATTGCATACAGGTGTTAGTTTCATTTCTGTACTGTTCCAGTTTTTACATGTACTGTTATGTATACACATAGAAAAGATCCAAACTTTCAAGCCTAACAGTTGCAAATAAACAAACTTGATAGATATTTTGATTCATATACTCATTTCATAGCTATTATTTTATGACCACTAATTCTTTACAATTCATTGTAATTAGAGATGAAGTTACAGTCTTATTATGATCCTTAATTAATTGAAAAGAGAATCAATGGAATGGCATTGCTCAGATACAGTCTCCAAAAATCATGAATGTTACCATCAATCAAAAAGTTGAGAGCCATCACTTTTTGGGATTGTAAAGGTATTCTGATCATTGAATTTAAAAGAGGTATAACCATAAACATAAAATGTTACATTTTCTTTTGTTAAATAAATAATGAGCATACATAAAAGCAAAGAAAACTCAGTTGGGGAATAAGATTTCTCCATAAAAATGCCACACTTTAAAAGGCTGCAATTGCGAAGATGAATTCACAATTGCAGCAGTATACTCATAAACTGGGGCATAAATGTTCTTGAATTTGCATTCACAGAAATTAGTCAGAAATTATAACTCAGATCTGGTGTCAAATGACTATTATCTGTTTTCAAAATTAAAATTTGACTTGAGAAAATTTTTCCAATAAGAAAGTGAACTCCATCATTTTAGGATAGTTTTCAGTCTAAAGAACCACTATTATCCTTGTATTGAGATGCTTTTTCAAATACATAACAAGTACAGAAAGATGGTAAGAGAGTATAATAAAAATTATAAAGTTATAAAATTATAGATTGTAAGAAAAATTTGAGAATTTTTCTTACAATCTATTTAAATCAAAATAGTTTGAGTCTTCTCTCATATGTTTTCATTGCTCTTTATACATAATTTTTTCCTTAAAACATATAATTGATATGAATTATATACTACATATTTACACACATTTATTAATTAAATTTTTTTTAAAAGTATTCATTTCAGTTTACTAATTTTAAATTATTTTTGCTGTTTAGATTAACTTATTTAGTCTTACTAATAGTGGATTCTCAATCTACTTTTTTTTTGGTGGGGCTAGAGGAAAAGACTGATCCAGGAAAATGATTGATGTGGGAAATTTATGACATTGATGTTTTCATTGTTTATCTTGTATGAAACATGCATTTTCCAGTGATAGGCTTATATGATGGCTTTCTGTAATACTAAATGATATGGAACATGCGTATGGACATGCCTTTATTCTACACTTTAAAAATTTGTTAAGTATACTGAAATTTGTTCTATTTTCTTTTGATAAGAATACATAATGTATTGACTCTTTTCTTGCACTTGAAGATGATGCCATAGAAGTGTCAAAAATGTTAGTGAAATTATTCATTCTTGTCACTTACAATGTGTTGATTCTCTTACAGAAAAGAGTTGTGACTTTTCTCACTTGTCCAGACATGATCTCCTTTACCTCTAGACAATGCAGAATTACCAACCTTAAGGGAGAAAATCATTGTATCTACCCCCTGAAATTATCATATTTCACTTAAAATTATTGTATATCCATCTCAATCCTTTATACTTACGCCCTTTATCCATAGAAATATTAACAAGGTTTGCCCTATGTCAGAATCTTGTAAACTATTATAATATATGATGCAAAACAAACCTCTGAATGGGCATAAGCTAAATTTACATTTTTTCATACAATTTCAACATATCAAACATTAAAAAAATATTGTTAACAAATATGTAACACATTTCTTTATATATCATAATTATTTCATATGCATAAGCCTTAGTTTTTACAAATTTTTACAGCCATCTAAAAGTTTTAGTCCACTCCTAAAGTGATTGCAACTCCCTATGCCAGGGGTCAGAATTAGCGGCTCGCGAGCTGCATGCGGCTCTTTGCATAGACGTTTGTGGCTCTTCGGACATAAACTCCAATTTCATCTCACCTCATTTCACCGCAGCCTTATAACTTATGAGTTTATGAGATAGAGCTGCCGAACAAACTTTGACTTGTTCTCCGTCCGCACATGACCACACTCGCGTTGATCAATATGAGTCGCATAAGAGTGGTAGCATTTGAAGCATATCTATATATATAACCCATTGAACGCATGTCCATCCATCCTTGTAACGTTATGCCGAAAACGGCCACTAGAGACGCCTCTGTCGTGTGCCGTATTTCGCACATTTAAATTAATATGCGGCTCTCTGGTACTTTTGTTATCCTGTTTTCATGACAATTCGGCTCTTCTCACTTGACAAACTGCCGACCCCTGCCCTATGCCAAAAAAGTTTCAGTTCAAGACAGTTCACTAGATGGAAACTTCTCTACAGGCACATTAATACATTTTATTATATTTTGTACAAGTAGAAGCATAATGACATTCTAACAGAACATTTATTTGCACAAGTTTTCCTTTTACATCTGTGAAGGTCCGAAACTCTTTTTCTGTTTTAGATCAGTACAAATCTAGGAATTTTCCGAGTAAAAGAGAAAAGGGGGACTTCTACGGTCAATGACCGAGACGCTCTCCTCGAATAAGGTAAAAAAAGGAGAATGTTAAACTATCAATAAGTTAAATCATCTCTATTTGTTTAACAGTTATTCTATAGACGTTAGTATCAACAAGAAGGGAATAAGAGATATTTCTTATCACCTCTTGGTCGCACGTAACACGTGGTTACGGCAATAAATCGCCTTGTTCATAGTCAAACTCGACGTTTGATATAAACAATAACTAAATAGTTGACCAGGTTAAAGAAATTATTGTCAAATGATTGTTAATTTATGGATGAGAGCCATCAAACCTACAGAAATTTATAACATAAAATCATGTCATCTTGACACCAATATCAATAAATTGAACAAATTTCTCTGTCAATTGTCCGAACTCGCTAGATCCAAATATCAACACACTAGCAGGTGTGCGGATAAATCATGAATAACGTCATAGTTCTCACCCCCTTGAAATCAGTATAAAGAGGGCTCCCGGCCAGTATCGGTGTGGCCTCCAACTTAGAAGGAACTAACGGATTAACGATCCTCATCGCTGACCACCAAAGACGGACACAGATAGATCCTACGAACTACAACTTAGTAAGTAGAACTCTCTCTTTCCTCTCAGGTGGATTAGGGCTAATTCCGCGAAAAGAATATTAAAGAGGATCAGAGACTATCCTCAGTCGAAATACCCAAGATATAATCCGACTAACCTACTATTGTAATATCGGTTTGATTTTGACATTATTATATTTCTTAGTATTTGTAACCCTTTTATATGATATATACTAATTAAATTTATATTATATCTTAATCATGCGTGTTTACTCGTACTCTGTCAACACCTTATCGACTTATCCGCGACCTCCCACTCGATTTTCGCCCTCCTAAATTGCCATCCACTGACCCTGTGAGCGGGACTCACCGCCCCGATGTCGGAAAACGGTTCAAGCTTTGATGCTTAAACCCCGATTCTCACACATCAATTTAAGCATTTTATCAGTAGGTCTAAAAGTATAGCAGTTAGAGGTCTCAAAAAGTATGACAAAGGTGCACCTTATAATTAGGATAATACAACAGTAGTCAGTCTAAAAACTTCTGAAAATTTAATAGTCCTCTAGCAGTGAAAAGACACAAAATATCAATGAAAAGGTGATACATATAAAAATAGCAATTATGAATTGGTTTTCTTCAATAATTAACAGTAGTTTTTGGAGTAAGGCATATTTATGAAATTATCATACAGACATCGCATAGTTTCTGAAATAATCATACAAATACAATAATTATTGTGCAGATGGAAACCTGAGACAACGTGCCAATTTTTATCAGTGTTGCCAGGCTTTAAGAGGAAATGTTGCCAGTATAGTATAGTATTTTGTAAAGCAGTAGACAAAAAGTAGCCAAAAATCACAATAAAAACTGGTTAGTTGTAGTCAAAGGATTTAATTGTTAAATTTGATGTGCTTTTATTTTTATTACACAAAAATCAGTATCCCAATTTAGTGCCCTTTATTGTGAGTAAAACAATTGATGTGAGATAACATTTTTCTTTCAGTTAAAATACAAAATGAACATTGCGGGAACGAAGAATAATTAACATTATATACATGGATCCTTATTTGGAACTGTAGAAAACAATCAATAGATGTGAAAAAAACAATTGATACAGGAACAATAGATCAAAAATCCACTATTTCATTTTCTACTTTCTAGTAATAAGTAACACAACTTCACATATTGTTATGACTAAAAGTATCCTCTGAAGTAAAAACACAACAGAGTTTAACATATTTTTTTTTTAGATCCATTACAAAAAACTATAATCATGATAATTTTAACTAAAATTAATAAATAAAGAGTATTTATAATTTAATAAATCAGAAAATCTAACCTTATTTTTTCTTTCATTCATGATTAACAAGCTTCTCCATTTGCAAACTTTCTCAAGAATACAAGTCTACGTACAGGGGAAGCACTATCGAGCAAAAAATTAAAAAAATATAAATTTTAAATTTATTACACATTAAAATTACACTTTTTGCAAAAATCAAGAAAATTTTTAAAAAACTTACCAAATAATTCCTTATAACTAGGAATTTAATACACAAATACAACAAAATGAAAATTGATGACCTTTTTCTTGTATGAAATCAATCAGTTGTGGTCAACTCAACACTCTATTTTCTAGAAAAAAAAGTTTTTTTATACATAAAAATTTACATATGCAACATTTATTTGTTTTTCATAAGACTAATTTCACACCTTCTTTATGCCTTCCTGCAATGTTTTTATCCTAGCTTATGGGTCTGCTTCAGGTTCTATAATATTCAAAGTGAACAGTTTACTGAGTCAGAAAACTCAGTAAACCATTCACTTTGAATGTGTAGAACCTAAAGCAGGCTCATAAGCTAGAATAAAAATGTTTGTTTTTTAATAAAGTATTGCTGGAAGACATAAGGAAGGTGAGAAATTAATTAAATAAAAGTTACAATTAAACAATCAAGAAAGAAACAAGCAGCATCAACAAAAAGTTATAAATTTTATAGTGTTTATTATTGGTAAAGAATAAAAATACATACAAATATTATGTATTTAAATAATTATCACATTAGTACAGTTAACAGAAAATATATAATAAGTATTAAAATTTTTATTGAGTTTTTATAGTGATTATACAAAGAAAAAGTCATTCATTATTTGCATTATTTTCAAATTTTCAATTAATCTAATACAGGCATCCCTTGATTAATGCATTAATTAATCCCTCAATCCTACCACACATCAAAATTGCATTAATCACAATATGTTATCTATGTTAAATAAAGATAGCTGGTAAAGCCACATAAATTAAAACTTCTCCATGTATATAAAGAAATTGCCACAATTAATTTTCACATTAAACAAGAGATACCTGTATTAGAAACTTAAAATTATTCTTATGTAGGAAATTAATTTTAAACTCCAGATATTTAGTTTTATGATTCATTTGATTAAATATATAATACAGACACCAGAAACTGTTGTCATTAAATTAATCAGAAACAAATGAATATAGATAAAAATAACTTAAATTATTCAGAAATAAGTAGTGCAGTTTTTTAAAATCACTGTTCAGATAAACTTCATTACAAGGAATGTAAAGAAAAGTAATTTATCATTTTAAACACATATGTAAATTAGTAAAGCTTAAACACCAATAACAAAAGAATTACGCCGCAGTAATGTAACATCACAGATGGAATGCTCACACAATTATTGAAATGCACATCTGGCTGTCTTCTTACAAAATAATTACAGATAAACATTAATAAGACTACAAATTTACATTTTAACTTTTATAACAATTTTAAAACAAACTTCTTGTAAAACAACTAAATATAATAACTATACAATTTATATCAGGCAATCTGTAAAATTTTACATGAAGTAATTTGACAGTATGATTCAAATTGTGAAAATAAAGAATAATCTTTAAAATCATTTAGAATCTTGTAAAACATTTTCATGTTTTTTTTTAAACTCATTATAACTAACTATCAATTAAATAAATTTAAAATACATTATATGACAACAAACTATCTTTCGGAATTAAATTTATTTACTTGACGAATTGATTACATGCAAGTACTTTTGATATTTCAAAATGTTATCCTTGAGCAAAGAAAGAACATTCAAATGTTAATTTTTAAAAACATTTTACATTAAGCAAAGTTAAGAATGTTTTTTAAATCTAAACGCATATTAGGTGTTACAAAAGATATGACAATTAGAATGCAATTCTTTGAAATCTCATTATAAAATAAATTGTACAATACTCTTAAATCAAGGAAAACTGACTATAACGTATCATGCCTAACTTTGACTTTTTAATTATATGTCTAAAATAAATTTTTTAAAATGCAATTTATAGTCATATTTGACTTATATCATTGTCAAATTATATATAACATCATACACAATAAGGAAAGATATAAGAAATGTTTTGCTAAAATGAAAAACCTTGTGTTTCACATGAAAAAAGAATTTGTACATATTAATATAACATTTTGAACAAGTTTATAAATAAAGAAACCATGGTTGAAACCATAGTGTAAGAATACAGTGATACCACTCCTATTGTTTGACGGTCGAAAACTTGTCAGGAATGTGGTCGTATTTTGCCACCAGGTGCCATCTTATCAGGAAGTCCATTTTGTATCGTTGTTTACAATTTACTATTGCCTCATTTGATAGTTTTAAAGAAATTCTTACAAAATCATGTCTTTTAAATGATGTGTGCACAATTGCAAAGGCAATTATTATCCAAAGAAACAAATAGTAAATGTATTTAAGGCACCAAAAAATTTGGAATAGTGTTAAAAAAAAAAAAAAAATTATAATAATAATGAATGAAAACAAGCAATACCACATGCAGATTGAGATCTGACTGAATGCTATGATCAGAGCCGTAACTAGCCATTCCTGTGCCCTGTGCAAGAATTTGCATTTAGGCCCCTTAATTTATCTGGTTTGGGAAAATAATAAAACAAATATATTACAATAGATTTTTAATAAGATTTATTTTAATTGAACTTTTCTGGCTTTCATTTCAGCAAATTCATTAATTACGTGATCATAATTAATATTTTTAATGATAATGTATTCTATTGAAATAATAGAAATATTGGACAATCGTTCTTGCCCTATAGTTAATCTTAATAAATTTTTTATTAATTTTAACTTGCTAAAACTTCTCTCGCACGAAGCAATAGAAACGGGAAGAGTTAGAAATATTCGAAGAGCGACATTGATATTTGGGTAAGACTCAAACCAAAATCATGAAGAGCCTGTAGAATATTAAGCGGAGATGCAGTTTCTATATTTTGTATAAGAGTCGTTACTTCAAACTTAAAACTTTCAATTTCACTTGTGAATTCGTACTTTTTTAAATCTTTGCTATATTTAATAGTGAGATCTGCAGCCGATTTTTTTTTTAAATCAGCAACACTCATGTATTGTAAAGACGAGCCATAGAGAAAGCAAAAATCAGCCTTTTTTCAATAGCATTTTAAAGATTTCGGGGGGCTCCTTCGAGGCCCTACTCGGCCGCATAGTTCGCTTACCGCCGTTGAGGTATACAACACACATGCGTACCACTATAAAGCAAAAAGTTATGTCAGAATTTCTGCACGCCTTTTACAACCTCGAGACTAACATTTTATTCGAGAGTTATCACGTTTTCTATTTAGCAATTTAGCAATTAAAAAAATCCCCGGGCAGATTTATTTTTCTTACAAAATGTTACTTTTATAGATTTCTAGCTCTGCACACTAAAAAAATCTAGAAATACAGTTTTGTATATCGTAATAATATTAGTCGTCGCCAGAGAGCTTTATAAAGTAGAGAAAAATCTATAAATTTGAAAACTATAAACATAAATTTAAATTTCTCAAAAAATAAATAAACAAAATTTAAAAAGTTTTGCTGATTTGTCTGCGGTCTCCGCTATCTCCCTACGTCCCTCTAAAAGTCGCCACGGTTGGGAACACTGGTGAGCAGACATCTAGGGTCTAAATAAGGCAAAATGTAATCGCCAATAAAAAGGAGGAAAAATTTAAGATTTAAAACTATAATTTCTTGTGAACAGCAGTTTGGGCCCCCCCTTCCAAGTGGGCCCTGTGCGAATGCACCTGTTGCACCTGCCTAGTTACGGCTCTGGCTATGATGTTTATGAGAAGAATTTTGCTCTGCATCAAATTCTTTGTTCGTGGAGAGTATACAAAGACAAAAAAGAAATCAATGTTTCTTATAAAACACTTTGACAAACTGAGAATGCAGTGTCCAGTTTATTTCTTAATTGCTCATCATACCTTTCTAAATCCAGAAAAGCACTTCAAAACTCTTTTAATTACCTTTATTATATTTTATAAACTATTTAACCAACCCATAACCTAAAAAAACTTCTAATTGCTGTATTTTTTTTCTACAGCAGTGTAAAAATTATAACCAAATATTTCTTATTATAGTGGTTTTTTGGGACAATTAGAAGAGCTGGATGTCAAAATAAATATCCTGCTTTTCCAACATTTTTGCAACTTTGCAATGATAATATACTGTGTTTCCCCGAAAATAAGACAGTGTCTTAAATTAATTTTTGCTCTGAAAGATGCGCTAGGTCTTATTTTCAGGGGATGTCTTATTTTTTCCATGAAGAAGAATTCACATTTATTATTGAACAAAAAAATTCCCAAGTCGAACTTAGACGAGAGTGACGTATATCCGGTCGTATCAAACTGAACTTAAATAAAACCGAAGTAAACTTACAAAGTTCCCGTGATGGAGTGGACTTCCCACTCACTTCAACTTAACCTTTTTATAGCGTCGATGACTGTTACATTTATTCAATAATATACAGTATATTTTTATTATATTATATTATATAAACTCAATAACATACTGTATATTATTGAGTTTATATTGTTTAAATGATACACTATTAAGAATTATGCTATACTAAAATTTGCCGCAGAAAAATTATATGCAAAACTCAAAACGTCTGTCAAGTGCATATGGAATAAAACAACCATTTTTAAAAGACACTTCTAAATAACGGACACCTTTAATTAACAAGCATTTTAACATTTTGGACACAAATAAAAAGACATTTATTCTTATACCAAAACTTTTACGGGGACGAAATTAAAAAGCTTTCAATGGTTTGAGCTTAAATTACATTTAATAGCTAAAGCAATATATATTTTAAACCTTTTTAGAGTATAAAAATATCAGTTTAATGAAGATTAAAAAAAAAAGTTATATACATATTCTATTACTTTTAATTATTTTATGTAAATTGCATTAATTTTATTGAAGTTAACACAAATTAGAGTTCAATTAGCAATAGTTGCTAGTGGTAATCAATGGTAAAAACTGGACTTCTAAATAGTCACATCTGGTGGATACTCGAGTAAGCTGAACCAGTTCACTAATGCCCTTGAATCACCTATATTCTTACACCATGGTTGAAACAAATAAGACTCATTTATTTATGATATTGAATAGAAATGCATTTGCTTTAACAGAGTATAAAACAGTGTGTAAAAAACAAATTTTAGATTTATATCCATCATCAGGAATGTTCAAAGAATTATAGAATGCTATTACCATTGTAATGTGTTTTATTATAATAAATATTTTTCCTTAATTTAAAGATGGCAGACAGTATATTTACTATATATGTATAAAATATAAAATACAGAAAATAGGTCTACAAAAATGTCTTCACTTCCACCTTTTCCAACACCAGGAAATAAAACAGTTTCCTTTGCATTTTTTTTAAAAATTTTTAAATCTTGTAAAAATTGTATACTTAATTTTTAAATTAAATATACAATTTTTACAAGATTTTATGGCTTATCATCAGTGAAAATTTTTAACTGTTTTATATATTGTGGCAGAGTCGTAACCTATAATAAAAGGTCATCTCTGCTAAGGAAGACCATTAGTTCCTGGTGTTGGAAAGGGCAGAAATGAAGATATTTTTATAGACCAATCTTCTGTGTTTTATATTTTATATATATAGTAAATATTTTCCTGTTTTTTAAATTTGTGAGTCTTTATATACATTCAAGAATTATCAATACATTATTTTTCTATAGCCAACGGAGTAATATACAAATGACATTAATAATAATAAACTTGCAAATAACTTACACTGTACTTACTGTTAATTTTAAAATAGTAGTGATAGTTTTAAAATTTATTTTCAAAATTTATTTGATAAAGCAGTGATTCCCAAACTTTTTTGAGCCACCACCCCCTTGATTCCATAAAGTTATACCCAACACCCCTGACCAATTTTCCCTTGTGTGAGAAAGGCTTGGAAATATTCTTAGAAAAAGTTTTCTGTAAAACTCACACTATGTCCTTACTGTAAATTGTTCTCCACATCTGAAAATCATTAAATGCAATGTTTCTTCTTACCTGTTTTAAAAGGGTTGTCAGTGACTCCAACCTTTGCTTATGGTCACCAGTCAGTACCCTACCTGCCACTCACTCACTTCTTTCACCATCCTAGATTTATTCACCACCAACTTTGGGAACCATGTGACATAGGTTCACAATAGATCACATTCAAAAATTGTTCTGAATTTCTTTGTACTATAAACTTGACATTTTCTGAATACATAAATTTGTAATAAACTCTATAACTATGACAAAATATATTCTTATTCTTTTATTGGGTCAAATATATGCTCATAAAAAAAGAGTCCAGGCTTGTCTGTGTTATATTGATATTTCCGTCAAAACAAAGATATCCTGATAAAACCAAAACTCCAGTAAAGTACGAGAAAAATCTAATGAATAAACAAACATTTTCAATAGCTTTAGGCTATCGTCATCAGGTTATTGATGTTTCTAGATTATTATCCAGTTTTTTGCATTGGATTTAATGAAGATATAGTTTATACTGCTTCCTGTGGATATAGTGTGCAGGAAATATCTACAGATTGAGAAATATTGCAAATTCTTCATTATTCCTTTTGGTTAATTATATTTTTATTTCTTAATTAAGGGAATTCATTCTTTCATTTTTTTTCTCATCTTTTTTTCAGTAAATATGTTTTTTGTCTAAATGTTAACTAAAATAATATTCTGTTTCTTTTTTTTTAAATCAGATTTTATTTAATTCTCAAAAATTACAATTTTGAATTGTAAAAATATGATTAAAATTTTTATATAAAAAAAAATTATTTTTATAAATCAAATATTTTAAATATTTCAACATATCTTCAGGAATAGCTTAATCAAACTTGTATATGTGAAATGCAAAAACTTCAACTCTCTTATTGACATCAAATTCTAATAAACATATCTCAGAAAATGACTGACTAAATTTCATTTGTTATACTATATTCTCCTTTTTCTTTACAGTTTTTTAATAAGGATTTAAATCTAAGGATTGTTTCAAAAAGTTTATAATAATTACTTTTTAAGAATGATAAATGATAAACCAACAGATTTCTTTACAGTTAATTAAAAGCATTAGGAATTTCCCATTTTCAAAAGAATTTGGTTTTTTTAAGATTTCTATGTAAATAACACAAGTTACTAGTTCTACTAGTTTTTATACATTAAATATAAATACAACTACATCCATTAGAGGCAAAACTTAACGAATGCAAATATGATGTCTACAAAAAAAAGATAATACTGTACTAGCAAAAGTAGCTTTGTCTTAAAATGTAATAGTTAAATGGAATCTGATCTCTAATATTCCTATTGTCTTCTGGTCTCCTGTTAAGGCCATTTTCATATGATTTGGATGTTTGTCCAGATTGATGAGGCCTGTATAATTTATAGATAACATCTAGATTTCATCTAGGTACAATTTTGGATATCTACCCACACTGAAAATTAACTCCTCTTCCAGTTGAATTCTGGAAGGAATTCTCTTAACCTTTTTACATAGTGCAAATGGAAACAAAAATCTTTTACATAGGTGTCACAACTAGAAAATTATTAAACCATTAAAATGAACATCAGGACAATGTTAAAAATAACATACTCTCCTCAGACTGAGATGTACAGTTATTTTCTAATACGTTTCTCACAATGGACACATACTTCCATTCTTAAGTGATGTTTAGATTGCAGAACTCTGTTCATCTAGGAGTCATTATACATATCTTTGTTAAAATCCTGCAACTATCCCACTCTCAAAATCCCTGATGTAGGATAACACTTTAAAAAAAACTTAAAATCTTAATTTTTATATTCTTATTAATTTTGGTTATTTATATTTTTTTGTTTTAGTCTTATTTTGCTTTTATTTTAGTTTACTATCTGTAGTATTAGTTTAGTTTACTAATCCTATACTGTACTTTATTTTAGTTGCCCATTTTCATATTTTATTTAATTTCTTTAACCACATTTTTTATATACTGTAAACACTCACTGTAGTTGTTTTAAATTTAAATCAAAACTTTATTGTACATGTTCAAATTCTAACACTTAAGAACATTTTTTAAAATCTAAATGCATAATATAGTTATGTTAAGCATACTTACTAAGAAAAGTATATGGATAATAGATAAGAGAAATGATATATTGTACACTGCAAGTTATTATCTGAAAAATTTAAAATCAAATGATGGCTTAATAATAAAATCATTTTTCCATACATAATTATGAAAATATGTTTTTCTGAAAAAAATGCTCTAATGTATATATGCTTATAAATATAAACAGCCAAAGCCAAATGATTGCCAGATTATGGATTGTATTACAGGTACTATCATTATTATTAATTAAGTGCTATGTAACTAATGCCTGCATTTAGTGCCAAATTACTTAGCATTTAATTAATAATAGTAGTAGAAATTTAGTAGCCCAATATAATCCAGCAATTGTTTGGCTTTAGTATATGCTTATAAAGCATACAATGCTATCAAATGGTCATTTGTTTGGTCCAAACTTGAGGACTTCCATCACAAAACTCGGTAGGGTTAAGTTATCCCACACTATAAACGGGAAGGAGGGTTGTTTGTTTGTCATTTGTTTGTTTAATTATACTGTTTAATAAATTAAAAGTAGAAAAAAAAATGTAGTTTCAATAAAGTATCATTTATGAAGGAAATATTTACTAGCTCAATACAGATTTTTAGAAACAGATAAATGAATTACATGTCAGTATGCATGTATACATGTTAAATTATTAATTAGCAATGGACTGCCTTACACAATATATTTTTACACAGTATAATTTACAATGCCTTACACAGTATATAAAAATCTTGCTGTTTCAAAATTTTAGGTTCATCCAGTCCTGAAATATAATGAAAAATAGACACACACTCATACACTGTTTTTTCAGGGTTTTTTTTTTAATTTTGGGCCCATGAAGTGTCAAAGTATGAAAAAATGCAGAGACTATTCTAGAGGGAGTCAAAATGTGACTGATCACCATAGGACCAGTCACAATAAATCCTACAAAGTAATTCCAGAAACTTACTAAAACATATCAAAACATTAAAATGTAATTAAAGTAATATATAATATATATTTTCTGCTTCAAGATGGGCAGGGGAAAGAATTTGAGTCCTGAATGTCGTCAAAAAATTGTAAGTCGTTGTAGTAAAAATATCAGCTATGCCAAAATTGCAACAGCATTGGGGTGCTGCAAAATATCATGTATTCATGCAGTGAAGCTATGGGAAGAAATTAGATGTCTTTCGGATTGGCCAAAATCTGGAAGACCGAGAAAAACCACCAAATGCACAGATCATAGAATTCACAGAATAGAAAGAAGGAAAAAAAAAATCAGCACACTAACATCAACTAATCTCAAATTTAAAATGATAAAATGTGGGATGCCTGAACTTATTTAGTACCTGTACCATTAAGCGTTGATTAAATGAATTTAATCTATTTGGGCAATTTGCAAGAAAAAAGCCACTCGTATCACTGAAAAATAGACAAGTTTATCTGAAGTTTGCTTGTGAACACTTGACTTGGACAAGTCAAAACTGGTGGAGTGTGCTATGGTTGAATGAAATGAAGATAAATCTGTTTGGGAGTGATGGTCGCAAATACATAAGACGACAAAAAGCTGAGGAATTTTGCCCTAATTGTATTCAACCCACTATAAAGTTTGGAGGTGAAAATGCAATGGTGTGGGGATGTTTTTCTTCATATGGAAATGGACCCATTAACCTCATAAATGGGATAATGGACCAATTTCAATATAAACAAATTCTGGAAGACGTAATGCTGCCATTTGCTGATGATAATTTGCCTCTGAAGTGAATTTTCCAACAAGACAATGATCCAAAGCACACCATTAAACTTGTCAAGAAAATGGATTCAGGACAACTATCTTAGGGTAATGGAATGGCCAGCCCATCACCAGATTTAAACCCTATTGAAATGTTATGGGCTGATGTAAAATCTGCTTTGAAACATAAAAAATACTGGAATAGAAATGAGCTATTTGTGGCAATTCAAGAAGCTTGGAAAAACATTCCAGCTGAGTATTTGCAACAATTGGTAGACTCCATGCCCTGCCGTTGCTTATCTGTGATAAAAAATTTTGGTTATCCAACAAAATATTAGTTTTTTTTCCTAAATTTTGTTATTGGTCCTAAACATTTGTCCATGGACAAATTGAACTTGTTGATCATCATCCATTGCTTGAGTAAAAGTAATGTTTTGTTTATGAAATAAAGGTTATAATTTTATCAAATGAAAACAAAGTTAATAGCAAGGTTGAGGCCAAATTTTAAATGCAAAAACATGTACGTCAGACGTTCAGCAGCGCTTTCCTATAAGCCTAGAAGTTTGACAATCGTGTTTTTTATAGTCGCTGGAATCATGCTCGGCATTCCAAACACCATTGTCAAACTTCTAGGTTTACAGGAAAGTGGCACTGAATGTCTGATGTACACATTTTCGCGTTTAAAACTTCGGCCTCAACCTCACTAATATCTTTCTTGAATTTTAGTTTCACTTGTTTGGTTTTAGATTCCACACAACTCGATTTTGAAAATAATTGTTAATTAATGATCCTAATAAATTGGCCACCACTGTAATTTTGATCAGACTTTGTATAGCCCAAGTGATACACTAATCACCAATATAAATGGATGATGGCAGCACCATATTTTAGCTGTTTTTACTTCTTGAATTATCTTAAGTACCATAAAGTAAATTTCATGGTACCTAGGGAATTATCCTGGGAGTAAAAATAATATATAGTGATACCACAAGTCATTATTTTCTATGCAGTATCATCATCATCATCTCTGAATTACATGCTATATTTCTAAGCTTTTTTTTATTCTGGATTTATAGGCTATTAAAAACAATGTACTTGATCAAAACAGATTCCATTTCATCCTTCAAAAGGCCAAAGAAGTGATAGTAAATGCAAGAACTGGAGGATAATGAAAAACAATCTACCCCTCTTGTGCACAAACTGGTGTGGATCATATGTTGTCATGGAACAAATCCTAATTAAAGTGGGGTAAACATTACACAATTTTACTGGCTAATCATAATTGACAGACAAGTTTGTTGCCTGACAATGTGTGGAGAAAACAAAAACTAGTCAATGTTTTCCTCTAGAAAAGCAGCATATGGTGAGAAACAATTTTATTTATAACTGATATTTTATACAAAAATTAACAACAAACTTCATTAACATACTATTATAAAAATACTCACAAACATCTACAAATCAAATTTTAGGTTAAAGCCACCTACCTCTAGGCCAAATTATGTGACAATTAGTAATTAGTAGCATTCATATAGCCCAATGTAATTCAGCAATTGTTAGGCTTTAAAAACACTCTTATCTCAAAAAAATTATCTCATTTACTTAGAAATTACTTCCTTGTGTGCTTTTTGCCGTCTCGGTTACTTGCTCACTACTTATAAATTGACACTAGTATTTTCAGAGATGCTTGCTGATAACTTGTCATCAACAATAGTCATGTTTTCCAAACATTCAGAAAATAAATTAGGCAACATACTTTTTAACATCAAAATTGGCCAACAGACCACATTGGTCAGCAAAATCAATAGTGTTCACCTCTGCTTAAAATTTTCTCTGGTCAAACTTTATAAATGTAGTATTTCAACTTTTTCAATGTTTCTACATATTAATCCAAGTTGATTGTGGTACCTGCTTCCAAGTCTATTAACAATAATAATTGTTTCTTTGTAAAAAGGGCTGGCAGAATTACAATTTAATAAAAAGTAAAAATACATTATAAATGGATACTAGTCCACTTTTCCAGCCCTTTTTACAAAGAAATATTATATTTTTAATTGTGTTGGGATTGTCACCTGGGGACATTTAAACTGTTTTACATATTTGTGCAGAGGCATAGCCTCTAAAGCAGTGATTCCCAAACTTTTTCAATCCACCACCCCCTCTGTTCTATAAAGTTATACCCAACACCCCCTAACCCATTTTCTCTTGTGTGAGAAAAGATTGGAAATATTCTTAGAAAAACTTTTCTATGAATCTCACACTTTATGCCCTTACTGTACATTGTTCTCAACATCTGGAAACCATTAAACGCAATGTTTCCTTTCAGTGACCCCAATTTTGCCTTTGGTCACTGTTCAATACCCTACCTCCAGCAGCCCCTTATATCTACTCATTGCCCATAAGGGGGCGTTATTGCCCACTTTGAGAAATGCTGCTCTAAAGAAAGGTTGTCTCTGCAATGGAAATAGTGTTCCCGGTGATTGGACATGGCAAGTAGTGAAAAGTGGACTAGTATCCATTTGTAATGTATTTTTACTTTTTATTAAATAATAATTGTCTTCTGAGACAAAATTGTGTATGACTTTACTGACAAAAGGTTGACTTTTAAATTTCCTGTACAGTAAATTCTGAGAATGCAATTCATGATGTCTCTGTTTCAAATTCATAATAGTGGACCAATGTTTCATTAACTGTGACTAAGCATAACAGAAACAGATCAACTTCACTATTGCAGTGCTTGAGATCTGTAAAAATGACTTTCAGACTGTGCTTTTCTGTTAACAGTTTTGGAATCCACCAAGTGTAAATGAACAAAACTTTCTATAGTCTAATTCTTTTATAATTGCTATTACAGTAGGTTTTACTGTACATAATGGCTAATGCACTACACAATTTGGAAGTTGTGATGCAGCAGTCCTGTTTGATTAGCATGTCAATCTGACTTGTTTTCTTCTGTCATGGCTATTATTGGTCAAGTGCTCCAGAACTTGTAAAGATTGTTATGTTTCCCATCTTAACTGCACAGGTTGTAACTATGATGTGACCATTACAATTATGTGATAATTAAACATTCATAGTTATCATCATAAATGCTTTTGAGAGAAGTATGGAACTTTGACATCCTTGAAGAGAAATTCAATCACTAAGAAGCTAACATCTGACATTTTGAATTATCCATGTTGAATTCATAAGACCCACAACAGGGCCACTCAATGTGACAAAACTAAACCTTTAATGATCATTCAGTGACATGCAACACAATCTAAGACATCCAATTTGAAAGAAAACATTAAAAGGCATAAGTTTCATACTGTACTTCATAATATTTAAAAAAGAATTTTTCCTTTTTTACTTTTGATGAATACTTTCAATAATGAATGACATTATTTATTATCTTAAAAACTTGAAATAATAGAAGTCATTCAATTGCCATTTTACCCAAAGGAGATTGATAAAACAAACTATCAAAAATGTTCAAAAATTGAAAATATCATTGCATTTTAAGGTTTCTATCATGGTGTGGTTATTTAATGCAAGTGCAGTGACCAAAAAAGTAATAGAAAATTTTAAAGGACAACCCTGACCAAGAGTTTAGTGTAATATCTTATCACGAAATCAGACTTCATGTGATTTGGATTACTTTTACATGCATATTGTACAGTTGAAATAATTTCAAAACATGATTACAAAAAAATACATTATTCACTAAATCGGTTATTTTGCATAAATACCTAGCATACCAGATGAATGCTTGAACTGTACAATACTCAAATGTGTTACCTAAGTTAGATAACTTACGTAGGCTGTTTTTTTCCAAGCTCCGGTGGTTCATAAAACAAATGTAAAAAACAAAATGCATTTATTACCAAAAGTTAGGTACAAACATGGTTACTTTTCGACATAATCACTATGACAATTGAGGCATTTGTCATATCTGTTGATGAGCTTTTCCATCCCCTTGACATAGAATGTTGACGCCAATGATTTGAGATGGGCCCTAACGTTTTTTGAAGATCGTCATTAGTCTTGAACTTCTGCCCTCCTAGCCACTTTTCCTGTTCAGGAGAGGTGGAAGTTGCTCGGCACTAGATTGGGGCTATACGCTGGGTGTTTAAAAGTGGTGAAGACTTCCACCCAGCTTAAAATTTTTTGATATGTGAAGACTTCCACCTATTTCTTGAACTGAATATGGGGCTAGGAGGGCAGAGGTTTGAGACTAATGAACTAATGATGATCTTCAAAACAACATTGTTAAGGCCATCTCAATTCACTGGTGGCAACATTCTATGAAGAGGGGATTGAGGAATTTGTCATTGAGTGATTATGTCGAAAAGTAACCACGTTTGTACCTAACATTTGGTAATAAATTCATTTTGTTATTTACATTTGTCTTTGTTTTATGGACCATCGAAGCTTGAAAAAAAAAGCCACCCTCGTATATTATACTCAACACTAAGTTGAACTATTAGGTTGTTCCAAATGAAATAGCTGGTTTTTATTTCTGACTTTGAACATTTATTAATTTAATTTAAAACTTAAATGTTCAATCAAAATTGTCTCCAACATTAATGCACTTTTCCTAATACAATAGAAATGCATTAATGCCAATTTGATAGAAATCATGAGAATGAGAAGCCAAAAAGTCATTAAAAAGGTACTTTTTATTATGTTCTGTTCCTTAAAGACTTTCCTTTCCAAAAAAAAACTGTCTAGATGTATTAAAAAAAAGTGATAGTCTGTTAGCAAAAAGTCTGGAGAATAAGATAGATGGGAAAGAAATTAATTTGAATACTTTCATTTTTGTGACAAATAATTAAAGAACTGAAGACCTCCAAATGATGCTCCTTATCTCTCTCACCAAGTTTGTGGGGTACCCATTTGTTCAGTTTCTTGACTTTCCCTAACGTGTTTAGATGTCAAGAAATGGTTGAATAATATCCAGTACATTCAACCTTTCTGCGATTTCCTGGACAGTAGGGTGATGTCCCAATTTGATGATGTTCTTCAATTCTGATTTTTCAGATTCATATTCCCGGAATAAAATATTTTGAACCAATGCCCAGTGTTCTGCTCACTCACAGAACCTTCACCAAAGTTTTATTTGTATTTCGGGTTGCTTCAGCTGCATGATGTCCCTGCTTATATTCATAAAGGAAATTATTCAATTTCCTTTTTTTCCATTCTGTCAGAAAAAGTACTCTTAAACATGTGGAACTCACAATATAAATGAGATTACATTTTTAAATTTGCATATTATATGTGCACTCACTCTTCCAATTGCAAACATATAGCATTGTTCACATGGGAAAAAGTTGAACTACAAAACCAGAAAGTTTACATTTTAAAAACTGCCATTTCATTTGTAACGACCAAATTTTATAGAATTTCATTACAATAAAAAATGTTATAAAATTCCATTCCAAATGATATAAATATCATTTAGAATAATATTTTTATAGGCTACTTGCTAGCAAAAAACTATTTATATACAGTCAAATAATCCAAAATTGAAAGTGTAAGCATGAGAAGAGTTAATTTAATAAATATTAATTTAAAAATTAAACTGAATTTTTTTGCTATGATTTTAAATGAATAATCCTTGTTAAATGCTAATTTTCATATAATAAAAGACCTTGAAATCAATAATTTTTAATTGATAAATTAAATTAAACAAACAAACAATATAATTGTATTAAATTCCATATTATTGACAAGAGTATTTAAAAAATAAAAAATATTAATATATGACAATGTCAAACAATTTAAACAAGCTATTATCAAACTACATAAATGAAATGGGACAAATTGGAATTCAAGGATCCTAATGAGAAAATATAGGAAAACCATTTTATTACAAATTTAAAAATATGAATGAATAAATATATACACATACTAGCTGTTACCCACAACTTTGCCCTTGGGGGTTTGCAAGCAAACCCCATTTATATTCAATATTTCAACAACCATAGTAATTGTTATATAACACCTACCGATGAGAATTGCTGCGAATCAAACGAACTATTTTCAATTTGATCAATTTTCTGGAACATTTACAATCATTCTATAATCGAACCAATATGCAATAACAAATTTGAATTTAAAACGGTTTGAACATTTGGTTAAAAAATCAAAATATATAAAAATATTTATAACAATGTCTGAAATGTTATCAATTTAATACTCCTAAGTACTCAATGAAAACTAAACGTAGTTGAAAACAAAAAAAAAATTGCATCTAAAATAGTACAGTAGAAGCTGTTCTTCAGGTTAAGCCTTAATCCTTTCCCCCACGGGAAAATTTCCAAAAATCCCTTCTTAGTGTGTGTTTTCATGACGTACCCTAACTGGGTACAAAATTTCACCTCTTTAGGTTTAGTAGTTTGCTCTGGATGATGATGAATCAATCAGTCACTCAGTCAATCACTCAGTCAGTCAGTCAGTCAGGACAAGTAATTTTATATATTTAGATATATTATATATGACAAAATTCAATGCACCAACATGTATTCACAAGCAATATCAGTATTCATTTATTTTCCAATAGGCACAGATTACAAAAATTTAAATTTGATATAATTTTCAACTGGTTAATTAAAATTATTTTAAATTCCTACAAAAAACATGTGATTTAAAAATATTTGTTTAATTGCTACTTCTTCTTCTGACAGTTCCTTTAGCAATAAGCATAAATTTTGCAGAAATATTTATTTGCAACTGTTTAATGCATCAAAATATAAATAAACAATGAAAAAAGCCATCTTTCTGCAGTGACTTTTCTTCTTGGTACCTATGTGAATTTGCATGCTCCATGTGTCTCACATTTGCCCTTTGAATTCTTTTTCACTTATTACTTTATCCAAAAAGGTCCAAAACAAAATTTGAATCAACTACAAATCGATTAGAACAGAATTTGTTTGATATACTTATTTCCTTAACCAAATTCAATTCAAACTTCTTTTTCTTGAAGTAAAAACTATTTTAAAAAACTCCAAATTATGTCTACCATCAAGGATTTTCTAGTTAACTTTGACAATGGGTATACAGTGTAAAAACTCATTGTATAAAGTTAAATTTATGAACTGTTCATTAAAATAATTTTCTAGCTTTTAAAAATGGATAAGTCAATTTGTAAATTTGTAAGAAATTTGTTAATTATTAAACTGACTTAAAAATTTTTCTGAGAATAATCTATCCAGAAGTGTGTATTAAATAATTTAATCAATAAAACATCTACAAATTATAAATGGAATTTCACTTAAAATATAAAGTAATATATTTATTAATTTGTACATCAATAAACTTTCACACACAACTCAATAGACCAAATATAAATTAAACTGCTAAATTTACTGGGTTATATAATATTTTTAGAATAAATTTACAAGCCAAAATTATTCTAAAAATATTTCCTAACCCAGTAAATTTGGCAGTTTGATATGTATATTTGGTCCCTAATTTAAAAGAAGTACAATATTATCTCTTAATATATAACTGAAATCTAATAATAGAAACATTCACTCCAAAGTCATACAAATAAATTTCTGTAAAAAATACTGATAGCCAAATATTTGTTCTTACAATTTTTATAACCAAAATGGATCATTTGAAAATATAGTTTAAAATTTTACTTTCAGATTTATTAATTGTAGGTAATATTTTCTCAAAGTTTTAAATCAAAACAGTTGCAAATCATTCTCTAATGGATGCCAAGATGAGTGCAAGGTATCATATTTTCAAATCTCAGTTTGGTAGAATATAAATTTTAAAATTACGTTTGTTGTGTCCAGAAAATTCAAACATTATATGGTCAATAGCTTAAACAGATAATTCTTTTACAAAATAACTAAATATAAAACTCAGTTAATCAAATGGAAAGTTTATGACAAAAAGATAACTTTTTTTTTAAAGGTTATTTTGTTTTTCAATTAACACTTGATAAACAGCTTTCTCAGAAATAGAAAAATACTTTAATACAAACTTTTACGTTTCTTGTAATAAAGAACTGTCAAAAAGATAAATAAGTTTTAACTTTTCCATTTCTTTCGTCAGATAATCAATAGAAAGATTTATGTCTAGTCAGTAATTGGTATGATAAGAAAGTACTCAAAGCATTACAGAAGTACATTTTAAACAGAATCAAATATTTCACTTTAATATGTCATATTTATTATTACATGAATTTAAAATCCAATATTTTAAATTCTTTTGATAGATACTGCATTGATGAAAACAGTATTTCTAGCAACATATCAATTATTAAAAAAAATTAAAAAACAAAATATGTTATTAGACAGTTTATTTACTGTTTTCTATTGAGATTATAAATGAAGTAATTCAAATTTTTGCATCATTTCCTGCTTGTTCTCCCATTATATATATATATATACTGTCAATAATATAAGAATTTCAGAAGTAATATATGAAAATCTTACATGATACACAAGTTTTTTCTTCTTGTATTTCAAGTGGTGGTAATATTTTGTTACTTGAAAAATACTTTGAAGTTTTGAGAATCTAATTTTTAACATAATTTAAAACTTAAAAAATAATAATATAATGATAAAACTCTATAAACAGCATATGTGATTTATCACTTTATAAGCCATATGCCTGTCTAAAAAAAGACAATTCATACAGAAAAAGATATGTTTAGCACTGTATGAACCTATACTGTTCAATAACATGTTGAACACACTAATCATCTAGTTTAAAAAAAAAATTTATTCTATCTTCTAATGTAATTAAATCTGAGCACAGTTAATGTTAACAATATATGCATATATTTTCTGTCAATGTTTTAATTTTCTTTCATTAGATACATATATTTATATAATTTATACTTTTGGATGTTATTTATTTGTTAATAATATCAGTTAACAGTTTTAATATGATAAAAAACCAGTTATTTTTTTAATTTGCATAAAACTGATTAAATATGTTTATAATTTTTGGCTTTTTTAAACTGTTTTCTTCCTTTAATTTGTAAATATGAAATGTAAATATTTATCATAACATGTATAAAATATAAATAAGACAAAATACTGTATGCAGTCTGCTAACATTTTAAGTTATTTCAAATATATTTCTTCAAATATAAATATATTACTGTAACATTTTAATAGTTTATAAACTTTACAAATTAATAATAATCTCTACTATAATACTGTTTTAATGTAGAAAAGTTCAGCAAAAATACCAAAAACATTTAATAAAATGAGATCCATTCTTTTAAATATAATACATATAAACTTAAATTAAAATAGAACTACATTACTTTGAAGATAGATGTTTTAATAACAGCTTCTTAAATTACATTTCCAATAATATANTTTTTTTTTTTTTTTTTTTTTTTTTTTTTTTTTGTTATCACAACCTAAATTACTTAGTGGCTAAATATTTTACAATAAATAAAGCACGCACAATTCAATCAATTTATTCGACTAAGAATTTTTAAATCTGCTTTAAAGATATAACTAGTTTATACTCCCCCTGAAAAGTTTTGCATTCACATTAATAGGCCTACTATTTTGAGCCACTCTGTCACAAGTTATACTGCAAAGAAGAAACACATTCCAAAAAAAGCATTTACTAAATTGAACTATAATATCTTCACATATATTCTTGCATTTCAAACAATATAAAGAATCATTTCAATTAAAAATAAATAAATGTATGTAATTTAACCCAATTAATTTTAAAATGTATTTCATGAAAGTAGTCCACGATACAAACACAGATATATTAATTTTTTTCATTAATAATCTATAATAAGCTATTACGATGCTTTAAAAACACGAATCTTAATAATTTAACTGAATTAGAAGCAAAAACAAGTGAATACATGTTAAAAAAACTACGGATTAAATGTATATAAAATTGAGTTTAACATCAAAAAAACCTTAAATTTAGTAAAATAGAATGTTTATTATGGGAACAACATTTTGGCCACTTACGACGACAGTGTTCTTCATTAATTCCATTTTACAACCCGAAGACGGCCATCGTACGCGGTTGAACACATCGGTTCCGATAATAAACACGTTATTTTTACCGGATTTAAGGTTTTTTTATATTAATTTTAGTTAATACATCCAGTTTTTGAATATTTTCATTGCAAAGACAAGTTTATTATTGTTTAATGCCGGATATCCACGAATATGTTTTAAAGCACAAATCTGAACAATTTAATCGAATCAGAAGCAAAAAACAAAGTGAATTAAGGTTTAAAAAGCTTATTAAATATGACAAATGTATATAAAGTCGAGCTTATTATTGTTTAATACCGGATATCAACACACAAAACATTTTAAAATACAAATATGAATAATTTAATCAAATTATAAGCAAAAAACAAGTAAATGTACATTTAAAAAGCATATTAAATATAATAAAAATGTGTATAAAGTCGAGCTTATTATTGTTTAACGCTGGATATTGACATATAATGTTTTAAAGCACGAATGTTGAAGATTTAATCGAATTAGAAGGAAAAAAATTAATATAACGTTAAAGAACTTACACAAAATACCAATTACATTAAATATATAGAAAATATAAATTAACAGACACTTAACATTCGACTTAAACATCACACTTCTCTGTATTAAAGCGTAATTGCTCGATATAAATAATGGAAATATTTGTTTACAATCATCATCATCATCATCTCGTATAACCTAACTAGGCTAATGTTTTTTTTTTTTTCTTCGCCATAATAATAATAAATAAATAATAATAAATTCGAGTAATTAATAAAGGTCAGACGTACTTACCGACAAAGTGACGACTACTTTTTACCGTAAGCATTATGAATTCGGGCGCAATCTTAATCCTTTACCGACTTTAAAAACCTAAATATGACTTCACGTCATAGGAGTTAATGGCCATTTGGCGCGATGGCGGATAAAAATCAGGAAACGAAACGGCAATAACCGATATCTTGATACCGTAACATTTTAATACGTATTCTTAAGTTTTTTTACTTCGATAATTTAACATTTCCTTGTTTCCGATATCAAATGTTTACTCGACTGCCCTGAGGCCGCCATATTAACTGCCATTGATCACAACAGTGCATGGAACGCAACGTCTACTCTCGTAGGGATGACACCGAATTCCACGCGGTGACTAATAATTATGTAATTTATTATTTTTTAAAAAAATATTAATAATAATAATAATATTATTATTAATATTAATTAATTAATTCGTCCTGTATTATTTATGTACTAAATTAATATTGTATTTATTCGTAGCTGTTCGGTGATTACGATACGAAATTAGTTTATTCTGTTTTTTTTTTTTTTGGAACAATTTTTTGAAATTTGAATGTTTTATCGGGATTAAAATCGGAATTGTTTATTTTTTGCCAAGTTTTAATATTCCAATATCGAAATATTTTACTATTTCGCAATTAATTATACTCCTCGACTGGCCGCCATCTTTAGTCAGTTTTCGCTTAATAAATTGTGCGCGAAGGATATTTTATAAGCGTATGCAGATTTATGCATATAGCATTTATTTTCTGACATATTCTGAAATTTTAGTATTTATTTATTTGTTACCGTTCTATTAATTGAATATTTTAACTTGACCCTTGTAAATTCAGACATATCGCAACTTGTTGACGTTTTTTTCCCTCCCCTCCGTCGACGGAATCTCTTAATTTTAAGTTATGGAGATATAGCACACATTTCAGGATCATGGTTTATATTCTCACAACCCAGCTCACTCTTGTGTAAAATTTATAGCATAGTACTAGTATGAATGAGGAACAATAACAGTGAAAAAAAACAATATTTCTTTCACAAGGCAATATTCATAACAACATTTACTTAAACTGCTATGGCACAGACAACGCTCATATCACGCAAAAGACAAATTTATATCGTAAATTAATTTGAAATTGAAACAAATTAAAAAATAAAATAAAATAAAGCCTACATTGCCACCTTTCACGCTTTTGCGCTTGCAAATGTTGTTATTAATTCAGAATAATTTAATTCCTGGACAATACTATTTTCGATAGATAAAATTGCTAGATCTGACAGTCTGTCCTGACACATGGTTGAACGTAAATAAGTTTTAATTTACTGAAACTTCGTTCTCCTTTAGCGACAGTTACGGATATGGTCAGCAAAATTCGAAGTGCTGTCCACACATTTGGGAATATATCCTGTCAATCATTTTGTTTAATAAGTTGAAGAACTTTTACTGGTTCTGATGATTCAAGCTCTTTCAACAATGGATTCAGGTGTAAAAGTTCCTCAACCAATTCACAACCAGATATGTCACATTTTTCTCCATCGGTTAAACTTATTTCTAAATTTGCACAAGCTTTTTTCAATTTTGACTTTTCATGAATTATTTTGATGTTGTGTAAAAAGGGCCATGTATCATTAAATTTGGATAGTTGTGTAAATCGAGTGACCAACGCATTCTCAATTGTATCGATCATAGGGTAAAAGACGTTTATTTTAAACAATTCTTCAGGATTTGTTGGTGTCTCATCTACGGTTTCGTATTTAAATAATCTCTTCTTTCTTCGGGATCGGACTGACTTAAAAATAAGATCTATCCCAGCCTGAAAAGCAATTTTCCTAGCTGTTATTATCAGACGAATAACGCCGGTACTCTTTTACAAATTCATAGCAGTTCTCAGCAATTGTATAGCGTTTAGTAAATCCATAGTTTCAGACTGCACAGCCTTGCTTACAATGTTTACTTGAAACAATATATCATACCAAGCCACTATTGTTACTATAAACTCAAATTGCTCCTAAATCAGGGACAAGGCCTCTGATGCTGCGACTGGGTCATTCGTTTCTTCGTGAAGATCCAGAAGAGCGTCACGAACTGAAGAGTAGTGATAACGAACTGCAGCGAGGCTAGAAACTATACTCTCCCAACGAGTTTCACAAACATTTTTCAGCGATAGTCGTTCTATGTGCTTGGATATCACTTCCCATCGCTTTATTGACGCAGAGAATAGAACAAACAGTCTTTGAAGAAATCCGAACAAAGAAACTGATTTAATAGATGTTTTTGCGGCATCTCCTATTACCAAATTTAATCAATGACAGCCACATGGATTAAAAAATGCTCGTGGATAGTGGTTCAGATTTGGTTCTGACCATGGTTCAGGATTTTGCTTTGGACACCTTTGTTTACTCCTACTATATTCGATCCATTATCATATCCTTACCTCGACAATCGTTCATATCGAACTCAAACTCTTGCACAATATATCAAGAAAGAGGCCAGTGAGTCCAGCTCCCGAAGAGTCACTTACGGGCTTGTAAGCAACGAAACACTCACGCACTTGGACTTTACTTTCATTAGTGTCAACAAAACGCAAAGTTAAAGATAACTGTTCAACGCGACTGACATCAGGAGTGCAATCCAATATGATGGAAAAGTATGATGACTTTACCCTATTCAAATTTTTATTTTGAACTTCACTTCCAAGTAAGCCGATCAACTCGTTTTGAATATGTTTGCCAAAATAGTGGACATAAGTCTCTTTATTAACAATACGGCGGAGGTGCTCCATCATCACAGAATCAAATTTTCCTAGCAGTTGCACTAAACCCAGAAAGTTACCATTATTAGGAGTATATAGTGCTTCGCATCCAGAGCTTCCTCTGAACGACAAATTATTGCCTGCTAAAAAGAATACTATGGACATCATTCGTTCGAGGATAGAAACCCACCGCGATTTCTCGTCTTCAATCTGTTTTTGCAAATGCTTGTCAATGCAACTGAAGTGCTTTAATCGATTCGACGCTTCCATCCAACTGTGCATGGCGTGCTGATGATCTGAGGAAGTTTCGTGAGTTTTGGGACGCACTAATAAGTATCTCCAGTCATCAACTCCTTCTTTTCCTAAATTAGAGTGGAAACTTCTGTTGAATAAACAGCAGCAAAAACAATATACTTTATCTGTAGACAGAGTAAACGAGCCATCTTCTTTTATAAGTTTCTCCATTTGGCATTACCCTTTGAAAATGCGTATTTGAAAAATGACGTCCATCATTTTTTCTTGGATATTTTTCGTTGTTCATTTCGTTACAGGACCTCGAATAATTATTTCATCTCTGGTTACAGGGTCAACGAGCGACCAGTTTGAAATATCATAATCTATATTTTGAGGTGACGGTGATGCTATGTCTGGTATAACCTCTTCTGTATTATTTTGAACTGCATATGACATTCCAGAAATAGCTAAATCTTCTTGTGCATGCTGCTGTTCATCTTCACGGGCTTCGTCTGAAGAAACTTTTATTAAATAGGTCTTATTCCGTCGCGTGTTGAACTAGTTCTGATGATGACGATTCGGATGACTTTTCTACTCTCAAAAATTTTGCTAGCAATTTTGCAGACTTTTCACTTTAGCCTTGCTTTTTTCTTTTTTCTTTTTTTTTTTTAAGTTTTGTGCGCCAGATAGTTTTTTTTTTTTGGAGGTAGCGACATGTTTTGTCTGTAAAGGAAACATTATACCTGTACTTTGTAAATATTTACTAGTGATGCCACGAATAGTGATTTTGCCGAATACCGAATATTCGGCTACGCTCTCGGCCGAAGCGCCGAATGTTCGGCAAAATATGTGTACGTTTCGCGGGTAACAGGTTACGACCTATCTCATTGCGGTGAGTGCGGTAGCGACATCGCGGGCGCATTTGTTTTATTTGCGAGTAGATCGTGTCACGAAATGCATTATTTGTTCATTGTTACATCAAACTGTGTTACTAATAGTCCTTATTACTAAAAAATATCACTGTTTGTATCACTTTATATGAAAACTGTTCGCCTAGATCGAACGCAGACCTTTATAAGTGGTGGTCAGCAAACGCAAAACAGTATCCAAGCCTGACAGAATTCGCTAAGATTTATTTATCGTCTCCCGGCAGTAGTGTATATAGTGAGAGGCTATTTTCAGAAGCAGGTATAGTTTATGAGGAAAAGTGCAACCGTTTGCTATCAACAAATGCTGAAAAAATTGTTTTCATTCATCACAACTTACCACTGATAGATTTTAAGTATTAAATGTAATAATTTGTGATTAACATAAATACGTTTTTGAGTAATATATGCGTTTTCTTCTTCATGATTTGGTATTGGGTATTCGGCCGAATAGTATGTAACATTCGGCCGAATACCGAATATTAAAAAAAGTAGGCCGAATGGGCCGAATACCGAATAGTAGCCGAATATTCGTGGCATCTCTAATATTTGCGATACTAAGGTAAACTGTAATTATCTAAAATCAATTCTACATCCAAAAATACTGTCACTCGGAAACTTTTACTAAGGGAGCAACAAATACAATACATACTCGACCAAAATGTATTGAAAAGCTGGTTTTCAAGTTGCGATTTAGGGAGACTTGCATAACACAGCCTAATTCCGTTTAAATGTCAATTGAACGCAATTTTAATTAATGCTAATGTGATATTCGAGAGCAACAGGTGTAAGGACTACCGAATAGACTAACACAAAAAATACTTAGCAAGGTTCTTAAATCACAAAGTATTTTATTCGTCGCTCGTGAACCAGGTTCTTATTAGATCCCATTCCATGAATATTATAGTATTCAAAAGAAGTCGGACATTTAATATACAGTACAATAATTTCGCGACAATAGTACGCGTACAGAAACTTAGAACTAATTCTTACTCACTAACTTATAACCAAAGAGGGTAAAAGATTATATGAGAAGGTAGATAGAAAAAGGGAAAGATCAAAATACCCGGGATTCTCTTTATTTCGTGAACACTGGATGGGCACCACCTCGGATTCTGTAGATACACCAGTCGTGATTTTTCTTCCCTTTCTTTAAAATCGGGACTTTCGTCCAACGTTGACTCTAGAGTTTTCTATTTTTTTTAACGTAACCAAAATGTCCTTCCTTCGGAATTTTTCGGTCTCAAGTAGCCCCTAGTCGCCTACTTGCGATCTGGAGCGCTTTTCTCTTCACGTCTTACGCCCACGAAGCTCCAGTCAAGACTAACCCATTTTTTTGTCTTATCGGCCCATGAGGCCTTAATACTCCCATAGTCTTATGTTCTTGGGATTGGTGGTTCCACCCAAAGGGAAGAAAGGAAATTAAAAAGTTCTAGAAAAACGGAGAACAAATGGAAATAAGGAAATAAATGTATAAATATTGGTTTCTTTAATCTTAGTATTTATTTTGGCGGGTAGGGTTTTTTTTAACTCTTTCCGCCCTGTGGGCACTAAGAGGCCTCTTTTTGCAAGCCCATTATGGGTTCGGCTAGGCCCACAATGGGGCTGCCGGGTGGTGAGGGACGGGGCCCGACATATCCGAACGGACCATCCCCCGAAAAATTCCTGGGGATTTTTCGACCCGTTCGGTTCGAACCCGGGTTCACCAGAGTGATAGGCCACCTTGATCGCTCGGCCATCCGGCCTGCCGGGTAGGGTTAAGTAGTAATAAGGTGATCGGGTTTTATTAGTTTTTTTCGCAGACGATCCATCGTTGCATTTTCGGCGCCCCCGCTATGACAACGCCCGATGCGGTCGCACCGCCCTAGGGCCGCCCCTGCGCTCGTGATCCGACCCCGTTGAGGGTTGTGTCCGGCCGTGATGAGCGCATAAGCCTGTCTAAATTTACTGGCACCTTGCATTAATTAATTAATCGTTGAATGTTATGTTTTCTGATGTTTTATATTGAAGTAGTATCTACTTTTGCGCTATTCTGAATAAAATCAGGAAATAAATACACATTTTGAAACTAACTCCGGTATAAATATGAGAATGTTTACGGATGAAAAACTGCATAGTAAGATAAACTACAAAATAATTTCAAAATGCAAATACAAATATTTTATACATAAACCAGCGGTATATTCAGGGGTGATGCTTATGGTGCTGCAGCACCCCTGGATAAACAAATGGATGGATCGGAAAGCTCAAGAAATTTTTCGAGAATGGTCCGTCAGGATATGTCGGGCCCCTCCCCTCACAATCAGGCCGCTCCATTGTGAGTTTGGTTAACCCATAATGGGCTTGCTAAAAATGGCCATCTTAATGCCCACGAGGAGGAACTAAAAATCAGAATACATCATAACATCATATAGCTTTTGGGACCGAGTGCCAAAAGTGGGGGAAGGCTTAAATACTTTTTTCTCCGTGTTCCGTAAAATACTCCGTGCTAAAATTGGGGTACGGCTTATATGCCATAAAATACGTTAAACAGAAACTAAACTACAGAATAACAGAAGAGTTACATTGGTGAGGATATAAAGTTTTTGTTGCACTCTTTAGAAAAAAAGATAACAAGAGCTCTTGCTCGACTTTCCCCACACTCGAACAGGAAGTTAAGGGAACCATTAGGAAGGCTGATAATTTTTAATTATAGTAAGTTATAAAATTTAAATAATAAGGAAAGTTTAGAAAGGTTGAATTATGATCAAAATCTCCATTTAAAAAGGACATTACTTGAATACTAAACACTTCTTAAATAAACACAAGCTAGAAGTTAAATTGTGTTTAGCACTATCTGCTATAAGTAGTTAAATAAATTAATAATATAAAAGTTTTTTAATATCATAAAAAGACAAAAAAAAAGCCTTAATTTTGAGCATAAAAATGTGTTTTTTAAAATATTGTAAACGCCAATAACGAGCAAAATTTTCGTTAAGTCCGACTCTACTCGAGATATGACACACCACCCCCTATTGATTTCAGTACTCCAAAATTTAATAGCATTTGATAGTTACCATGCAAAATTTCGTTTTTATCTTTACCCCATTCTGAGATATTAAACAAAATAGACGCAAACACGCGCTTTTAAAACTTTTTTTTGGATTTAGTGAGTCTGAAAACGATGAGATTTGCAAAAAAAAAAAAAAAAAAAAAGGGAACACTTGGGCGATCTTCCTAGGGGGAATGCCTTCTGGGAAGTGTCATTTTAAAGGTAACTTTTTTTTTTACTCTTTCCGCCCTGTGGGCACTAAGAGGGCATCTTATAGCAGGCCTATTATGGGTTCGGCCAGGCCCACAATGGGGCGGCCGGGTGGTGAGGGACGGGGCCCGACATATCCGAACGGACCATCCCCGAAAAATTCCTGGGGATTCCTTGACCCGTCCGGATTCGATCCCGGGTCCCCCAAAGCGGTAGGCTGCCACCTTGACCACTCGGCCATCCGGCCTTTTTAAAGGCAACTGGCCCCTATTCAGGCGTTACAGACGTGGAGAAAACCCAGAAAACTCCATGTGGCCAGACCATCTTGGCGAAGTGCGAACCCATGACAGAACTTCCAGCTTTCAGGGAATGGAACCGCTTAGCCACACAGGTGGTCTGGGTCAAATTTGACATGATTACAGTACTACGTTACAACAGTCAGGAAAGTAAAAATTTGGTACGATTACAATACTTTCCCGTGTTATAACAGCGGGGAAAATAAAAAAAAAAACACATTTTTTTTCTTAGCAGATGTTTAAAATTTAATATTTCTGTAAAATAAAACTTTACAAGAGAACTTCAAAAGAAATCCTATTGTGAAATCATCGCATCGTGTATTATTTGTTAAGAAATTTTCCATTATTCTATGATTTATGAAAATAAATTTATTATACATTTATATTTAACTTATTCATTTGCATAAAAACTGAATTGTTGTCTTGCAATTGCTGAATTTATCGTTCGTTTGCAGAATACGAAATTTCATTCCATATTAATTAGATTTACAATAAATTACTGAAAAAAACTCCTCGTATTTTTTTTTTTTTAATTTTTTTTTGTTTTTTATTTTTTTATCTTCACACATTCTCATCGAAGCATACGATTTTTATTTATTTTGATCGAAACGAATCGCGACTACATTTAATGTTTCGAATGATAACTCATGCGTATCAATTAGAGTCTAGTTGCATAGAATTAAAAATAAATATTAAGAATAAGTTAAGCATAATTATATAACACTGATTAAAGTTTAAAAAAATTTGATTTAATTCGAAAAAATAAGGATAAGAACCTCAAATTTTCTTTGGTGATGTTCTCCTGGTGAACCTCATCAGATTGCCCCATCGTGAGTCGTGCCAAACTCGTGATATGCGCAAAAAAGGGCTTTTTTACTACTACTTTCTTGTAAATTCATCTCTTGAACATGAATGTTCAATAGATCCAATGGATAATTGTAATGTGGTCACAATGCACCTTGCAAATTTCACGGAAAATTTATATTAAAAAAGTACGAATAGAGCCACAATTTTTAATTATTAATCAAAGTTTTGTATAATTCTAAGTAGAAAACCTCACTTAGAGTCATTAGTGTAAGCGTAAGATAAGTACAGGGTGGCCGAAAAGTAAGTTAACCGCGTGAATCGCTATCGAAAACTCTTAAAGTTATAATTTGCGTATCGAGCAATTCTTATAAAGTCTGTAGCTAATAAAAGACAGCAATTTAATCTTTACGATGGTCAACCGACTTTTGGGTCACGCTGTATATTTCTATGTAAATACATAGAAATTAAAATTATGGTGAAATTAATAAAAAAAATAAATTAAATATGCGCAATAATAAACTGCTATAAAGATAAAGATAAAATTTTCCGGAAATAAAGTGCGGTTACTCACCCAAAACACATGAACCCGCGGGAACAAAGACCCATTTTTCAACGAGAGAATGGAAATATAGTTGAGAGAAAATGATTTTAACAAACGTATAACTCTTCACACTTCAGCGAACTACCGGAAATATAAGATAAGCCATAAAGAACGAGAATGTTTCAATTTTAAAGAATTACCAAAAAGGGTTACGTTGAATAATCAGCCAGGCAAGACTCGAAAATTCTACTGATTGGCCTATAAAGAAATTTCGATGATTTCATATATTAATTAATTGCCAATATTTACACAAGCGATATATATCTGTAAACAGGAATTAAAATGAGCGCTCAAGTGTAAATGTAACATTGGCTGCGTTCAGCAGAGTCAACAGTTGGAAGTAAGCAAATGTGGCTGTTACGTAGTTACATCTGCTGAACGATGAGTGACGTATGCGTTGGAACAGGAGCAGCCATCATTTGTCAATGTAGAAACTACTGTGACGTCAAAACACCAAACATATTCCGAAATAGCGCTACTGTAGGGAGAGTTCGGCAGAAAAATATTCAACAGCTCCGGAACTGTTGAACGCAGCCAAAACTATTTTCCTTATTATCCTATTATTAAAGAAAAAGTTTTATGCCGTAAATAATGCAAACAACTTTATAAATACATATTTATATAACTTATTGTTGGTGATGCATTATCCAATGGGCAGAGAGACAATTGCCTGAGGCCACCACCAATGGGAGCCGAAAACCAATCTTTTATAAGAAAATATTTCCCTTAGAAAGTTGTCTGAAGACACTGTAAGTGGGGCCTCTTAATTCAACTTTGCCTGGACCCGTAAAGGTATAACACTTTACTGCTTATTGTAATTAGAACTGAATTTAAAAAGAAAAGATCAAGGTTACTTCCTCAGAGATCATGATCTGATGATGAAGAGATGAAGTACTTGGCACCATGCCTCATGTCTTTGACAGGTGGCAGGTCACAGATCAATGGGAGAAAGACAAATCACAGGTTGACCCAAGTTCTGGGGCTGTCCAGTTTTGCTTGTCATTATAGACAGTTTTAATACACCAATATAATATTACCAATTTATAATCAATAAATAAACAAATTTTAAAAAATAACAAAAGTTCAATCAGTTTTAGACTCCATTTTTACCATTCTGAAGCACTACCCCTGGTTGGATTGTAAATGCTATGGTCAGCTTATCAAAGTATGTAAATAATATATATACAGTATATTATTTATATACAAAGAACTTTGTAATGTCAAAGAACAGTTAATGGTTAATCATTTCCTTTGGTGTAACAAGTTATATTAAGATTGATTTGAAAACATGCAATCTGGAAAACATTTATTTTGTGGATGTATAATTATATTCAATATTGGAAGAGTAAGTATAATTATATATAGGAATGCTTGATGCATTGATTTTTATGCAAATAATGAGCAAAATATTAAAATATAAGTTCATACCTCATAAAAATTGGTGTTATGGAAATGATGTGGAGGTTGCATTTAAATTTTCATTTTATTTATTTATTTGTTTTTTGAGTATTTGGAGAAGCTTGCAACAACAAAAATAAAATGCTTCCTGGAATTGTTGTTATATACTTGTTGTTATATATTGCAGAGTAGATTCAAAGATCATGTTTATTTCCATTTGTGGCGACAGCTTTGGTGACAAATCCCAAAGTCGCCACCAGGAGGAACCCCTGAACTCAACAGACCTGGCAACCTGACCTATGACAACACATTCCTTGTGGATTCGGACCTCGCTCCAGATGTATGGATTATCACTCCCGTGTTCAACTTGTACAATCGCACCATATTTCATGTATATAATAAATTTTAATCTCTTATTGTATGTGACCTTGTTTGTAGTGATTAATTACACACGAACAAGTATCCACACCATTTCTATTAAAAGTTTTACAGAAATATTCCACTAGTATCAACCCAAGAACAGTGTGATTCATTGAGTACAATGACTGCTTCACACCAAAATGATATAATAATAATAATTATTATTAATATTATAATGTGAACTGAACCTTAAATAAATAAGAACAACTTTAAAAATGTATTTAATTTATTATGTTAGCATTTATCTAATACTAAAATTTTCTAGAATCTAATGTATAGGTTCCTTGTCCTCTCAGAGATCAAGAGACATTTGGGCTGCTCACTTTTTGAAGCCTGCAATGTATTGAAAAAGAAAACTTGTTTTAATAATAAAATTTGGTTGTTTGCTTAATTAATAGACAAGAAAAGCTTGTAACCCTCTACAAATGTGGATTAAATGGTTCAATTTGGTTCCTTATCATAAGAGTCATCAAAATCTTAAAGCATCTCTAAGTTAGTGTCTGACAGTGTGATCAAACAGTCACATTTAACTACATTGTATCCTTTCTAATATGAGTTACTGGACAATAACTTATTGATTATCTTAAAGTGTAGTAAGTTACTTGCATAATAAAGGAATGTTTGATGGTGCATACAACATTTACATATTATTATTTAGCATTATATTATAAAACTTTAATAAAATTGTTAAATTAAACAAATTTTGATGAATATACTTACATTTTCCTCCTCCTCCTATGTATTTTTATAGAAATATGAGTAATATACAGAAATAGACAAACCTAAATTACCTGCTCTGTTTACTTGTTCTATATCTTACATCTAATGATACAGAGTATAATAATTGACAGGGCAAAACAATCTAACTTCAAGCTTCAAATGCTAAAATTTTTCTTTATATTTTTGCATATTTTTCCATGATTAATACACAATAAAATTCAGAAATATAATTTCTAAATTTTATCGCAGAAATACAACTAATTTGAACAGAAATTTATTTATTTTCACTTAAAAATTAGGTTATGCTTAACAATTCATTGAACTGCCTAATACTAAATACAGAATTAAACTCTCTTCATATATACATGAATCCTTTTGCGCACCATAAGTACAAAAGGATTGTAGTTCTGCAATTATCTCTTTAATAAAAAAAAATTTTAAATATAAAATTAGTAAGAATATTTATGTTTGTTATAAATTTATTAAATATTATATGTATTTTTTAGATTAAAAAATATAAACAATTATCAAATAATAATCAAAATTTATCAAAGAACAAAAAAAATTATGGTCCAAAAGATTATAATTTTATAATGCATCATAAAGAAATTGAGAACTTAAAAATGATTCCTTATATTAAAAACAAATTTATTTGATTACTAGCTGCAAGGACCCGCTTCGTTGGGCAAGATAGTGAAGATTAAGATAATTACATTATAGCTAATCTTACCCGTTTTCACAGAATGCAAGAATTAGGTCCCCCGTTTCCAGACTAATTAGAGAATTTTTACGTTTAGTCAAACGAACTATTTTCAACGTTTCTGGAACATTTACAATCGTTCTATAATCGAACCAATATTCGAATTTTACGTTCGAATTTAATTCGAACAAAACATTCGAAATAGAAAGCCACTTTCAATCTCATATCTCCCGCACCCTTATAGCTATCGAGACGCAACCACCCCTGTGCACGAATGGAGACTTGGGGCTACTACCACATACAAACACCATTCACGTGTAATGTGTAGTTTTGGCGGAGAAGCGAAATATAGGGACATACATGTCCATTTTTATATATATAGATTATAAGAAACTCTGCAGGTACTCTTATGCCCATTGTGGTTTTAATCAAGTCCATATAGGGTATTCTGGTGATGGAAGTGGATCCTCACATGTATTTTTCAATATATCTGGAGTCTTTGGTAAATACAGTAGAAAATGACCATGAAAAACTTCTAAAGATCTAACTCATAGACAATTTTGACCAGAATTGTCCACTATTGTCTCGCCACTTAGCTATAAATCAATGATTTATATCAATTTAGTTAGTGGATCTCTTAATAATTATAGACCCCAGAAGAGAGTTTTAAATAATTTTTTCTCTTTTTGAAAATACAAGTGTAATAATTAAATTCAATAATGAATTGCTTAAATAAATAACACCAATAACCAATGTACTGTACCAAAGTATATTGTAAAATAATTTGCAATTTTTAATTATAGAAATACATTTCTATAGTTTTTGTTTTTTCATACTTTTAATAAAAAGAAGTTACATCTTTTAAAATATACTTTTAAAAAGAAGTTACATTTAAAATGAAACTTCTTTTTAAAAGTATATGATTTATAATATTTACATGTGGTAGAGTCATAAATAAACCAAACTTTAACATAATTTTTATGTTAATACACTCACTGACAAAAAAGTCAAGGACCAAAATGACAGGATTCAATGAATCTTTTATTATATTAATAATCTGAAACATGAGTAAGCCTGACCTGGAAGGGTCTATGTTAGATGAAAGGGATGGAAGGAGACATGTGGCTACTCCCTTGGGAGTTGAGACATGAATCTGATCTCTTTCAGCTGTTACGTTTTTTACATTTTAAAACGTTTTTACACTATCTTTATCATAAATAATTTTATTGTTTTACTTTTTCCTACAAATTTTATTACTTACTCTTAATTCTAACACTAATCACACATCTTGTATCCCTTTCATTTGACATAGACCCTTCCAGTTCAGACTGACTCCTGTTTACTCTTTTGCTGCACAGACTATAGTATGAATGTAAGTAATGGTAATGGTGACAGTATTGTAACAAAAAGATCAATTTCCTATGTAACAACAACCTTTAGTATCTGTACCTTCTCTTGTTTGTTTACATCAGGGATCGCCAAAGTGGTTGATATAACATTATTGGGGAGGTCGATTATCAAGCTTAAGCTAAGGATAAGGGGGAGCTAAGGATCAAACTTATCCATCTCACTGATTGTCAGTTATAAAAATTATTATTAACAAATATACAATAAATGAAAAAAAAACTGCAAAATTAAAAACGTATTAAAATAGTAAGTACTTTGTTTTGCTTGTAACACAAATTTTTTGGTGGGGTTCAGTGTGAGGTTTCAAAAACTTGTAGGGGTCGACAATCAAAAAAATTTGGCAATCCTTGGTTTACATACAATGATACAAATGAGCATGGAAGCATGCAACCATTGTATGCTATCCTGCAACAGAGTTACCCACATATGTTGCAACTGCCTCTCAGCTTTCTCACTTGTAAATGACTGAAGCTGGTGGTCCAATTAGTCCCACAAATGCTCAATGGGCAAGAAATCTGGACACTGGGCAGGCTGACAAAGTGTAGCCTGATGCAGATTTTTCTGGAAAACCATAGTTATGTGTGACTGAGCATTACCTTGCTGAAAAGTAACTGTTTGCAGCCCTGCCATGAAAGGAAACATATGAAGGTGCAGCATTTCTGGAACATGCTGCTGTGTTATCAATGTTCCTTGTACTGCTTCTAGAGATAATCAACAGTCATAAAAAAATTACTCCCCAGATCAGCATGTCAGAAATGAAGGCAGTGTTGTTCAACAGTAATAGTGGGACTGAAGTGCTGATGAATGGTCCTTCTCCACACTAACACAGTAGTTGTACATTTTCAGACAGATCCAGGATTCATTGCTAACAATAATATGCTGCCAGTCTGTAACAGTCCATACTTCCTTGCCATGACACCACTACAAATGAAGCTGATGTTGGGATGCTAATAGCAGGACCCATAGTGATTGCAATGCATGCAAGTTTATGTCTGCTAATCACAGGGCCGCACCAACCAGGATGGCAAAGTGGTGTGTTGCACTAGAGCACCACATGCAAAGCAGCATCACAATCTAGCTGCAACCTTTTTACTTTTCTAACATTTCATACATTTGTAAAATATATTGTGCCATAAAAATTAGTGCACCAAGAAGGAGTTGTCATATCGCTGCAAAACTTGGCATGCAGATAAGTCTCAAACAGATATGGAAATGATTATAGTTATAGAGTGATGACTCATTGCATAATGCTAGCAATGTCATTAAAGTTTTGCCCCCTTGCCTATAAAAAAAGTGTGCAAAGGCATTCTGTCTGCAGTTTACCTGTTGCAGAGATGTTGTATCACTAAAGATGCCTTTATGTTGCAATCAAAGACCATATGAACAATGAGTTTGAGAGGGGAACGATCATTGGGTTAAGAGAAGCTGTTTGGTCATCTTGCCAAATAGCCTGCCACCTAGGCCATTCTGAAAACACTGTGAGGTGGTGTTGGAACCAGTGGACAAGAGGCACACATGGTGCCCTTGGCAGACCACTAGCCAAGAGAACTGCATAGTTCTTAGATAAGTATGCACACAGCCGACTGTATTGTTATCCACCATCCAGACATAGGTGGCACCATCATCACAGATCCCTGTGTCTGTCTGTACCATTTTGAGGTGCCTGGATGAGAAACATTTGGTATTGCCGTGGCCATTGTGTGTGCTGCTGTTGACAGACACCCACCATCGCCTCTGGAGTGGGTGTCATTCCTGATGGGATTGGATCACAATGGAATGGAACTGGGTTGTTTCAGCAACAAATCCAAATTCAGTTTGAGCACTGACAACAATTGTGTTCATGTCTGGAGACATTGTAGTAAAGGTGTCAATCCTGCCTTGGAGTGGCACACCTCTCCCACAGCTGGTCACATCCGTGACCAGCTGTGGGAGAGGTGATCCAAGGGACCACAACAGCATAATGGCATGTTAGTGACATTTGTAGCCATGTGTTACCTCTCATTACCTTCCAAGAGCCATTTTCCAACAGGTCATGCTCGACCAGCAAGGGTGTCACAGGACTGCCTCCCACATTGCCATACGTTCCTGGTCTGCCCAGTCCCGATTTTTTACTAATCGAATCACCTGAGATGCCAAGTTGGACAGCATAGGAGTTTTGCCAAACTAGAGCACTGCTTGCAACAACTGTGAATCAAGCTGCCGCAGAACACCATACAGCACCTACATTCTTCCATGCCTGCCTGTATCATGTATTCAATTAGAGGTGGCTCACCAGGGCCACCTCTAATTGAATACTAGTACCTCCTTTCATTTGTAGTTTTTCCTGCAATAAATGATCCTTTTGCTTTCATTTTGAAATCACCATTACACTCACACAAGTACAATTTCATTCAATTCCAACAACAACTTTTTGGTGCCCTAATTTTTATGGCAACAAGTGTGTATATATATATATATATTTAAATTTAAATTATAGTTGAGTCCACATAACAGAGCATTGAATACGGGAGCAATTTGCTTAAGAGAGCACACTTTCATGTTCCCAATTTTCTCCCCTATGTTTCACATTAGTGGGAATCCTGTTAACAGAGCACTGAATAATAGAGCCGTCCATATTGGCTGATTGAGTGAGTAGTGTTGTTAGCATTTATATGTGGTGCGTTTAAAAAGTATCGGACCATTGGTCGGCAAAAATAAATTTATAGACTTTGAGGTACAAAACCCTAATCCCCTTCAAAGTAGTCTCCTTGGTAATGTATACACTTCTCCCAGCGTTCCTCCCATTGCTGGAAACACTGCTGGAACACATCTTTTGGAATGGCCATCAGCCGGTCCGTCGGATTCTGCACAATGTCTTCTCTCGACTAAATTCGGGTTCCTTTTAGTGGCATTTTCAGCTTGGAAAATAGCCAAAAGTCACACGGAGCCATGTGGGGAGAGTACGGAGCGTGACGAACCACAGGAGTGTTATGTTTGGCGATGAAAGCCCGAATCAGATGCGCAGAATGGGCGGATGCATTATCATGATGGAGCTGCAAGTTTTGATCGACCACAGATCCGGTCGTTTGCGTCACACTGTATCGGAAAGACGACGAAGGACCTCCTGGTAGTACTCCTTTGCGATGGTTTGGCCTTGTGGTGCGTACTCATGACACACCACCCCACGAGAGTCGAAAAAACTGCCAACATGACCTTTGATATTGCTGCGGACCTACCGCGCTTTTTTTGGCCTCGAGGATCGTCCCCAAAAGCCTGCTGAATCTTTCGAATGGTTTACACTTGGGTATCGCCAAGGTTTTTGGCAAAATTTGATGTAATATCGCTGCTCACGTTGTTCAGTCATTTTCCAGCTTAGTGGAATCCGATGAGAGCGCACTATTTCACTCATAGGCCGATTGCCAACGACTGCTTCCTGCAGGCGGGAAAAAATTCAGGGCTGTGCATGACTGTCCCCTCCACAACTCCACTAAAGGAGTCACTCATAGGCCGATTGCCAACGACTGATGCTTCCTGCAGGCGGGAAAAAATTCAGGGCTGTGCATGACTGTCCCCTCCACAACTCCACCGAAAGAGGCCTCCTGCGCATCATTGGTTTACGTGGAAAAAAAAAGGTCCGATACTTTTTGAACAGATCTCGTACATTGGCAGTAAGCACAAGGGAGCACTATTCTAAGGAAGATTTATAAGGGTATACCTTATAAATCTACCTTATGGTACATCCACTGTATTAGAAAACTGATCAATAGAAGAAGGTCAAACCTTCCATTGGTCAGTTTTCTAACACAGTGGATGTAACTTCAAGTATTTTTTGTTTTTATTTTGAACATTCCATAGAATAGTTAATATCAAAATGTGTTTTTAATGTGTTGCATTGGATGTAAAATGTTTTGGCAATTAAAGCAATCCAAAAATAGAATGATTTCTTGCAAGAAACAACACAAAATCTATGGTATGGTTGCATTTACCTATGATAATAAATTTCAATCATTTTAATTTCAGTTATAGACAACTATTAAAAGCAGTTTTATATTGTAAATTAAACTAAATTCAGAAAATCAAAATTATTAAGTGATGTTTTTATCCTCATCTTGTAACAAATACAAATGACAAAGTATAGCATAAATTTAAAATCGATTCATTAACTATAATGACTGTATTCTAAACTTAACGAATATATTTTGGAATGTATATCATCGATTTATATTTGTTGTGTGAGTAGGATTGCTGCAAGTCAAAACCAGAAATAGGGACACTGATAAAAATCTACAGATAACCGACATTAGATATGTAGCAGCAACATGCATGACACCTATTGCCTACCATTCTTATTTGATCTTTTTCAAAATACAAATTGGTATAATTTTTTATAGAAATGAACAAATCACGGGAAAAATTTTCCAGTAGGGACAAAGTGTTCCAAATTGGGAAAATTCTAGAAAACTGAGAGTCTGGCACAACCCAGTATGTATGAAGAAAATGGCTGTAGAATGGTCAAAGACATTACTTAAAGATTGAATTTGATTTTCTGATTTTAGCAGTTTGATTACAACATGGTATCAAATTTAACATATATTTTTATATTAGAATAATTTCTATTCTTCCATGTAAAATCTTTAATGCTGTAAGTATCTGTTCCTGTTTTAAACTAACATAAATTAATTGTTAAAAATATATTAAAGAATAAAAATAAATACCAAAAGTCTAATTTATGAAAGGCATTTTTAAAGAACTTTATGATTATTATACTAATCTGATGTTTAGTTTCAATTTGGTAAATCTACCAATTGTTTCAATTTGGTAAATCTACCAATTACTAGCAATAATGATTTTAACAAATTTTAAAAAATTTATGTTTAGAGTCTCTGCTCAAATAATATTAATAGATATCATCATATTTTCATTACTATTAAAATATATTACAGTTTAAAGATAAGTGAGGGATACAAGCATCCCATTATATACAAAGAAAAGAGTCACACTCATATATCAACATTAGTTTATTGTCAAAGATTTAACAGAAGAATGGTTCATTTCATTCCAGACAAAGCAATCTTAACGGCACAATCTTCTGTTGTGTAAAAGATGGGAATCGATCAATGACAGTTTTTTTAAAAATACTAATAAGCCCAGAGATGTATCCTTTACAAGGAATGATGCCTTCCCCAGAAGGAACACTAAAATTATTTAAATTTTGTTGGACTTTGCAATGTATGAAGCTAAGTACAAATGGGGAAACATAACTACAAAAGCCACTTTGCTGTTCCATCTTCTCCACAACCTTCTGTTCAATAGCAATGTTAACAAATTATATATATATATATGTATTTTTATATATATATATTTATATATATATTTATTTATTTTATTTATATTTATATCATATGATAGTTATTTCTTAGTAAAAGTAACTTCCACCTGGCACGATGGGTGGGAACTAAAGATGGGTTAAGCACATCAAAATTTTAGTCTAAAGGTTTAAAAATGCCGGGTGGGAGAAGTCTGGACGGGAGGGAGGGGTAATAATTCTTCCATGGAAACTTGTACTTCGGTATGAGCTTGTCTGCATCGGGTAACAAATGTGCTTGCGCACCAATGAAACACAATCCGTCCACCCGCTTACCTGCGCACTAACAAAATTTTCTGAAATAAACTATGACTGTCCTATGGCAGCAGAGTGAAACACTTTACAAAAACAACTACAATCAATGCACTAAACGTTCAACAGAGATATTGGTGCAAACATCACAAAATTTTTAAAACAAGTATGATCTGGAGTATTTATGGTCATACTGCTTCTTATTGTTGCAAATCTACTAGCATCCATCCATCAAATGCTTCCAGTAGCTAGTGAATTAGCAATCCGCTGCCATAACTCCTTCTTACACGACTTGGAGCGACGCAGACTCTGAAGCAGTTCATTAAATTGTACCATGCCACCGGGGGTCAACTGAAAGGCTGACCGGGCACTGCGGATGATGTTAACAAACTCGTCATATTCACCAGGAGTGATGTGATACATCTTGAAATGGGTGCAGGCGATGAACCTAAAGAAGTAAAAATGGTAAGTGATCACATATAAGTACATCTTGTAATACTCATTTTTGGAAATATGTAAGCTAGATGTGATTATATTATTTAATGTTTGCATTAAATGCTAAAATATTGTTTTATTAGGCAATTTATCATTTGTGAACTTTTTAAGCTGTATAATTAATTCTGTAGACATTAAAAACCTTCATCACTCTTTTAATCTTCAATATTTCTTACAAGTTAGTAACAAACAATCTGCCGGATTTCATTGGGCTACATTTAATAATTAAATATTGAGTAATTTTGCCTAGAGGTAGGCAATTAGGTCACCATCTCATAGTAAATTTAATAACTATAAATAAAGTAATATTTAATTTAGTTCTGGAAGCAAAGATTGAACCAAAGTCTGAGTAGTGTAACTGATAATATATCTACACAGTATGCAGAAGTTGTGGATTCGAGTTTTGCTCAGAGCCAATTCAGAACTTTATAAATAAACTAATATTTAATTTAGAATTATTAAATTTATCACGCGATGGGGACTTGCATACCTCTAAGCAAAATTACTCAATACTTAATTATTACATCAAGTTGTATTATGTAGCCATAATATAACCTGATATAATACAGCAGACTGTTTAATATTAATCAAGAATCAAGTTATTAGATATTTATATTTGCATATTCCTTAATGTTTTTCAATTTAAAAGTAATTTAAAAGATGTTTTAATGTTAATAATTTTAAGATTTTCAAGAGAAAATTATACTTATGATGAAAGTCAACTGCTAGATATCTAAAGAAAGCTTGTATTCCAAATCTCCAGTTTACTTGAAACTGCCTACTACTCTGTTTTTGGTTAATAGTTCATATCCTGAATTTACTTGAAACATGTTTCAAGTAAACCAGAGATTTGGGTTATGAACTATTAACCACCGTTAGTACCGTTAGTGACAAAATCAGAACTGATACCTAGCATATTATCTATAAGGTCCCAAGGGATATATCAGAGTAACTAATCTGTAATGGAATATGCATTTCTACATCAAACACATTTGAATTCAAAAATGGAATAATAGACAAGAATTCAATTGACTTTATTGTGATAATTAAAGTGCAATTCTTCTCTTGAATTTAAAGATTTCAAATAAATTACACCATACAGAAAGTTTTTTTTAAACTTAAATCATCTAATCATCTAAAATTTTCAAATTTTCTCACACTGATTGTTAGAATACATCCCAATAGCTGAAACAAGACTGCCTCTTGGAACAAGTAATTTAAATCACCTCACATTAAATTTAATGAAAAAATTTCTTTACGGAGACATAAAAATTTATATTATATATAAAAAGCTTTGGCAAAGCAATTTTTCTATTATATTTTATTCTCACGGAGCCTTTTATGTATTGAAATTATAATAAATTTTATAGTTTTGTTTTTATTGTTGCCATTATTTTAAGTTTTCTCTAAGAATATATTATATTAATATTAAAATAGTGTCCAGATTAAAACAACAATTTTTGTGAAAAATATGATTTATTGCTAAACAACTGCTTCAAAAGTAATATTAATTTATCACGTTCAACATTTCTCTGTAATTTTATACATTTTTTTTTCTGTTAATACAGGGTGTTTCCCTCAAACATCCCTAGTTTTAAACTGTTCTATAAAATCCATTTGTTTAGATAAGTGAATAGAATGTGTTATTCAATACCACTGCCACACAGTGGCAATCTGGATTTCCACTGCTGCATGCTCTAGATTCCTTGGTCTGCCTGATCACCCGACATCATCTTTGAACTTTTTCTTCGTGGGCATGTAAAGGATCATGTGTATGCTACAAAAATATCAGACATGAGAGCTCTGTGTATAAGAATCATGGATGCCATTAACAGTGGGCCTCTTAACTTGCTGTCTTCCAAAGGGACAGGGTGTTAGAAAGAATTCAAAGAACCTTGTTGGAAGTAACTTTTTACAAAGAAACTAATGGTGTGGTTGAAAGTCACAAAAATAGCACCGTTAGTGACAAAATCAGAACTGATACCTTGTATATTATCTATAAGGTCCCAAGGGATGTATCAGAGTAACTAACCTGTAATGGAATATGCATTTCTACATCAAACACATTTGAATTCAAATTTTTTGTTTAGAATAATGCATTAATAATTAGCAACTGAGTGATAATATTTAAAAAAATATTCCATATCTAATTCCTAAGCAATGTTCTAATTCAGCAATAAATTATTAGGAATGACAGCTTTTAAGAAAAATATATGATAAAAGAAACTTTATAGTTCAATAAATATTACTTAATTTTAAGTAATATTTTTTTATTTCTTCTCTCTCTGTTTTTTAAGGAGTTACATCTAGTTTATAACATCAAAAGAAGACAAAATGGAAGAGAGATGTAACTTACATGTCTATCTTATGTTCTGTTCTGGCTTGTAATTTTATTAATAAATGATTCTTCTTATATTTATGAGAGGCTATATATTTGATGCACATATAGCCACAGTGGATAAACCGTGGCTCTTCTAGATTTTTATTGCAGCTCATGTATATACAATTTCCTTTTATAAACTTGAGACATGATACCTACATATAGGCTTACAATAATATTTTTTCTAAAACCAGAACAATTTTGTGAAAATACTCACAACAGAAAATAAATCAGTTCCTTTAGAATATGACAATATATTTGAGGAAGTTCCTTCCACTGCTACTAGGCTTGCCTCATGTTTTGCACATTTCGAGTGATTTTTAATGCCTGAATGCCCACCATGAGTTACTGAAAATTCTGAAAAGCAAGTTTATATTTCTCTTTGTCAATACGATCACAAACTTTTTTGAAAATAGATAATCCTTTTTTTAATTTATCAGTAAACACAGTTTCTTTCTGGCATTTTGGAGATTAAATTAATTTAATGCACAGTACAAAATAACCAAAAATGCTGACTAGCAATTTGAACTCAAGTCTGTACAGTACATATAAGGTAGGCTTACCAGACATCCCTCTTTGACCAGGACTGTCCTAGTTTGATGATGTGGTCCCTGCATCCTGACCTGTTTGTCATTTTGTCCCTGTTATTTGGTAAAATTTTAAAAATGCTGAATATACAAGAAGTAAAAATAGTGCAACCTCAGATAAAACAGCAATTTGGCAACTAAAATAGCCCCTCTGTTACACTTCCTGTTGACAATCTAAATATTTTGTATCCAGATCTAAGTACTTTTAATGTTGTCTAGATGTTTTTCCCCAAAATTTATAGCATGTAGCCTAATGAATTTAGATGTTTTATTTTCCCATTTAGATATTTTTTCACAGAATTTATAATAGCATATAGCCTATGAGATCCATATATTTTTATTTCACTTTTTAGATATTTTGTTTCAATTAGAGTTGACAGCATTGAAACTTACACTGGCATGTCATTGTTGTGCATGTCCTATCTTAGTACAGTAATAATAGTACTACACTGAAGCTGTAATAAGAGTTTAGAAGAGCTGCATGTGGCTTTCAAGCCACAATTTGGCCACTATGGGTGAATAGCATAAAATTTCAAGTTTCTAAATGTTATTTTTTCAAGTAAAATAATTATTTAGTAATAAACTATATTTTTTTTAATATAAATTATTTTGTACATGCAAAAATTCACATATTGTTTTTTAAAACCTTTTCTGTCCTGCAGACATTAAAAGGACCTTTTGTTTGTGGTGATTAAGGATTTGAACAGATCCATAACAAAGGCAACCAGGCAACTAAGAACAATACCTGTTGTAAACAAAACAGAAAATGGATCAAATCATTTGAAAATCTCCAAGGTTCCAACCCAGATTCAAATACAGAACAGTACAACAGTACACCTATGCCTTATTGCCTTGGTAAATTCAACTGTCCAACAATTCACATTAACATTAAAATAACAATTCTCTACAGCTATCTATCCGTAATATATTGTAATATTTAAAATTCATTTTTTTGTAAATAAAGATAATTAAAGGGTGTATTTTTACTTGATAAGTCCTGTTTTGATGATAGAACCTGGACTATATTTCTAAATTTGATTAAAAACATGACAATAATATATATAAAATAATTAAAATTTAATACATTGAGTCAGTTCTCAAAAATTTTTCTAGCACACTTTGTTTACAAAATTTAAAATTTATTAATATAAGTTATTTTACATTCTAAATGGCTGTGGGTGTAATAAATCTTTGTACAAATTAGTTTCTTCTCATTTTTTAAAACATACTTTCATATTTGTATCCATTTATCCATGTTTTGCAGTGCACCAGTGTGCATCAGCATAACCACAACACACCTGAGAACCACTGCATTAAGTTATTTGTCATTTATTTATTATTGAAACTTAAAAATGGAGTTGCAGAATACCATATTTATGCATGTGTTCCCTGAACTTTTTTAAAACAAAATTAGGGTGTGGCCTATACTCGAGATAATGGATAGTTTTAAAGGAATTTAAAATTAGGCAAGCTGCTGCAAGAGAATGGGAATCAAGAAGCAGGAAGAAAGTTTGATACAGAGGAAAAAAATGTGCAGCAATGGATTCAAACAAGACACTCTTGGGAAAATATCACAATATGATAATCATTTCACAGAAAGACAGCAAAATATTCCAACCTGGAAGCAAATCTGTTGACATATCCATGAAATTCAGGCAAATGGATTTTCTGTGTCTGTTGAAATGATTTAGTTTGAAGCTTGAATGATTGCCCAAGATATTTCATGGCATAACATGAGCTTGTGATTAGGTGCTGAATTTCAATAGTGCCACTTCCAACTTAAACTTCACTGTGTAACTCTTTCTCACTCAACCTATATTTAAAATGCAATGAGCAGACACCCAACAATAAGCATTAACCATCACTAGGTTTGGAATTTGCATGTTGCCATATTTCTGTATACCTGCATCTCTACTCTTATCCATTGACAAAATTTTGAGATTTTTATTTTTTCCAAGTATAACATTTCAGAAACGGGGTGCACAGCTTATACATGCATAAATAAGGTATTATTACAAACTTTTAAAAAAATCAATTACTTCAGCTCTCATACTATACAATTCTATAAATAAGCAAAGAGGAAGGAGTAGCCCAAGATTACAATTCTTGGACCACTCCTTCCTTTCTTATCAGCAGACTACTTTTTCCCAATTCTATCACCGCATACAAAATTATAAATCTGTCAAATAACAGCTCTTTGACAAGAGAACATTGCCGACTTCATAAATTGCACTTTCCAAAAGCCAGAACTTTTATCTATGCTCAACAAAGTTGACCTAAATACTTTTCTGACAGTGAAGTACACAATTTATGAATGTTTTTGACTACATTCACTAGCCTGTTTCAGATCTAACTGGAACTTCTTATTTTTCAAAACATGGAATGCCTCAATGGTCTAAAACATATTGGAATCTTTTCAAATTAAGCAATCAACTGATAATGTTTGTTAATTTTAATTTTGGAACATATGTCATCAAACATAATAAGGCAATTACATAATTTAAACATATTCCAATATGTTTTAGACTATTGAGGCATTTTATTTTTTTGAAAAATAAAAAAGAACCAGTTAGACCCGAAGCAGACTAGTCGAAAACATTTATAAATCATGTACTTCACTGCTGAAAAAGTAATTTAGTAAAATTATCAACTTCATTTCTAATTGCTTGTTTTCTTTCTTACCTTTTGATAAATAAATGATCATTGCTAACACAAAATATATATAATAGAAATTTTTTCTTTTATTGAAATTTAGCAAATAGAAAAGCAACTCCATTCAGATCAACCACAAACTTATATAAATGGTTATATCATACTCTCTCCAAGCTGCACAAATTGCCCATTTTTCTGGACAATAATTATTAAAATTTTACACTAAAATATATCAAATAAATTGATTAGGAATTTAATCAATATTTTTAAAAAAGTCAAAATACAGTGGTACCTCAGGATACGAAATTAATCCGTTCCGAAACTCAGATCGTATCATGAAAATGTCGTAAGGTGGATCATCTTTTCCCATACGATTACATGTAAAACCAAATAATTCGTTCCAATGCGAAAAACACACTCAAATTAAAGCCAAGTAATACATTAAAAAAAATAACTGTAGTAAGAAAAACAAATGAAAAATGCGAACTAATG